>NC_064639.1:1124276999-1124402729 GCF_023864345.2 Schistocerca serialis cubense | reverse complement strand
GATCCCGGGCGGAACAGTATTTTCCTGCCTATGTCGTATTGTCCTCCAATGAGCCACGTCGTGTGTGGATCTGCTGCATGTCCCTTCGTTTTGCAAGTACCACATTTATTGAATTTTTTAGTTACGATGGCAACATCACTACAAGTTGTCTGTGAAGTAAGGTGCACACAAGCAGTTTCCGTGGTGTAGCGGTTATCACGTCTGCCTAACACGCAGAAGGTCCCTGGTTCGATCCCGGGCGGAAACACTTTTCCAACACTTTAAGCAAGACGTACTAACATGCATCTGCTACCATCTGTACCCGAAACCTTCGTAATCGCCTTCACGCGTCGGACCCGAGTGCCAATTGCTCACATCGAATAAGAAATTCATTTGATATTGACTTCGAGCTTTTTGCGCTGACTCAGCCACTGACGTGCGATCAGTTTGAACAAAACGCTAGGGCTCGTCCGGGATTTGAACCCGGGACCTCCTGCACCCTAAGCAGGAATCATACCCCCTAGACCAACGAGCCCTGTGACAACAGCGAATGCCAAATATTCCAGTCCTTTCGATGTCGTCCAGGGTGCCCTGGAAGTCTCGTGTACGCTGGCGGGATGGGGGCGGCGCGAATTCCCGCGGTCGGCGGCCTTCCTGGGCTATTGGTACCTTCATGTAGAGCTGCCGCTGGGCTCGCACTGCCTGCTGCTGAGAAAGTGATTGCTTTTGCTGATATGACTTGCAATAACGACTGCGCGAAACGCCGCTATCTCGTTAGGGGTGCTACGGCAGACACCCTCTCGAGCACCCCGAAGACTTCTTGAGCCCTCGGCTGTGATGGGTTCCAGGCTGACAAAAGAACTGTCGTGTGTGCATTCGCGGACGAGAGAAAGTCTGAGGCAAGTTCGAGTGAACAAGGATGGACTCCTCGGGTCCGTCGTTTCCGTAGTGTAGCGGTCATCACGTCTGCTTCACACGCAGAAGGTCCCCGGTTCGATCCCGGGCGGGAACAGTATTTTCCTGCCTATGTCGTATTGTCCTCCAATGAGCCACGTCGTGTGTGGATCTGCTGCATGTCCCTTCGTTTTGCAAGTACCACATTTATTGAATTTTTTAGTTACGATGGCAACATCACTACAAGTTGTCTGTGAAGTAAGGTGCACACAAGCAGTTTCCGTGGTGTAGCGGTTATCACGTCTGCCTAACACGCAGAAGGTCCCTGGTTCGATCCCGGGCGGAAACACTTTTCCAACACTTTAAGCAAGACGTACTAACATGCATCTGCTACCATCTGTACCCGAAACCTTCGTAATCGCCTTCACGCGTCGGACCCGAGTGCCAATTGCTCACATCGAATAAGAAATTCATTTGATATTGACTTCGAGCTTTTTGCGCTGACTCAGCCACTGACGTGCGATCAGTTTGAACAAAACGCTAGGGCTCGTCCGGGATTTGAACCCGGGACCTCCTGCACCCTAAGCAGGAATCATACCCCTAGACCAACGAGCCCTGTGACACGGCGAATGCCAAATATTCCAGTCCCTCGATGTCGTCCAGGGTGCCCTGGAAGTCTCGTGTACGCTGGCAGGATGGGGGCGGCGCGAATTCCCGCGGTCGGCGGCCTTCCTGGGCTATTGGTACCTTCATGTAGAGCTGCCGCTGTGCTCGCACTGCCTGCTGCTGAGAAAGTGATTGCTTTTGCTGATATGACTTGCAATAACGACTGCGCGAAACGCCGCTATCTCGTTAGGGGTGCTACGGCAGACACCTCTCGAGCACCCCGAAGACTTCTTGAGCCCTCGGCTGTGATGGGTTCCAGGCTGACAAAAGAACTGTCGTGTGTGCATTCGCGGACGAGAGAAAGTCTGAGGAGCAACTTCGAGTGAACAAGGATGGACTCCTCGGGTCCGTCGTTTCCGTAGTGTAGCGGTTATCACGTCTGCTTCACACGCAGAAGGTCCCCGGTTCGATCCCGGGCGGGAACAGTGTTTTCCTGCCTATGTCGTATTGTCCTCCAATGAGCCACGTCGTGTGTGGATCTGCTGCATGTCCCTTCGTTTTGCAAGTACCACATTTATTGAATTTTTTAGTTACGATGGCAACATCACTACAAGTTGTCTGTGAAGTAAGGTGCACACAAGCAGTTTCCGTGGTGTAGCGGTTATCACGTCTGCGTAACACGCAGAAGGTCCCCGGTTCGATCCCGGGCGGAAACACTTTTCCAACACTTTAAGCAAGACGTACTAACATGCATCTGCTACCATCTGTACCCGAAACCTTCGTAATCGCCTTCACGCGTCGGACCCGAGTGCCAATTGCTCACATCGAATAAGAAATTCATTTGATATTGACGGCGAGCTTTTTGCGCTGACTCAGCCACTGACGTGCGATCAGTTTGCACAAAACGCTAGGGCTCGTCCGGGATTTGAACCCGGGACCTCCTGCACCCTAAGCAGGAATCATACCCCTAGACCAACGAGCCCTGTGACACGGCGAATGCCAAATATTCCAGTCCTTCGATGTCGTCCAGGGTGCCCTGGAAGTCTCGTGTACGCTGGCGGGATGGGGGCGGCGCGAATTCCCGCGGTCGGCGGCCTTCCTGGGCTATTGGTACCTTCATGTAGAGCTGCCGCTGGGCTCGCACTGCCTGCTGCTGAGAAAGTGATTGCTTTTGCTGATATGACTTGCAATAACGACTGCGCGAAACGCCGCTATCTCGTTAGGGGTGCTACGGCAGACACCCTCTCGAGCACCCCGAAGACTTCTTGAGCCCTCGGCTGTGATGGGTTCCAGGCTGACAAAAGAACTGTCGTGTGTGCATTCGCGGACGAGAGAAAGTCTGAGGCAAGTTCGAGTGAACAAGGATGGACTCCTCGGGTCCGTCGTTTCCGTAGTGTAGCGGTCATCACGTCTGCTTCACACGCAGAAGGTCCCCGGTTCGATCCCGGGCGGGAACAGTATTTTCCTGCCTATGTCGTATTGTCCTCCAATGAGCCACGTCGTGTGTGGATCTGCTGCATGTCCCTTCGTTTTGCAAGTACCACATTTATTGAATTTTTTAGTTACGATGGCAACATCACTACAAGTTGTCTGTGAAGTAAGGTGCACACAAGCAGTTTCCGTGGTGTAGCGGTTATCACGTCTGCCTAACACGCAGAAGGTCCCTGGTTCGATCCCGGGCGGAAACACTTTTCCAACACTTTAAGCAAGACGTACTAACATGCATCTGCTACCATCTGTACCCGAAACCTTCGTAATCGCCTTCACGCGTCGGACCCGAGTGCCAATTGCTCACATCGAATAAGAAATTCATTTGATATTGACTTCGAGCTTTTTGCGCTGACTCAGCCACTGACGTGCGATCAGTTTGAACAAAACGCTAGGGCTCGTCCGGGATTTGAACCCGGGACCTCCTGCACCCTAAGCAGGAATCATACCCCTAGACCAACGAGCCCTGTGACACAGCGAATGCCAAATATTCCAGTCCTTCGATGTCGTCCAGGGTGCCCTGGAAGTCTCGTGTACGCTGGCGGGATGGGGGCGGCGCGAATTCCCGCGGTCGGCGGCCTTCCTGGGCTATTGGTACCTTCATGTAGAGCTGCCGCTGGGCTCGCACTGCCTGCTGCTGAGAAAGTGATTGCTTTTGCTGATATGACTTGCAATAACGACTGCGCGAAACGCCGCTATCTCGTTAGGGGTGCTACGGCAGACACCCTCTCGAGCACCCCGAAGACTTCTTGAGCCCTCGGCTGTGATGGGTTCCAGGCTGACAAAAGAACTGTCGTGTGTGCATTCGCGGACGAGAGAAAGTCTGAGGCAAGTTCGAGTGAACAAGGATGGACTCCTCGGGTCCGTCGTTTCCGTAGTGTAGCGGTCATCACGTCTGCTTCACACGCAGAAGGTCCCCGGTTCGATCCCGGGCGGGAACAGTATTTTCCTGCCTATGTCGTATTGTCCTCCAATGAGCCACGTCGTGTGTGGATCTGCTGCATGTCCCTTCGTTTTGCAAGTACCACATTTATTGAATTTTTTAGTTACGATGGCAACATCACTACAAGTTGTCTGTGAAGTAAGGTGCACACAAGCAGTTTCCGTGGTGTAGCGGTTATCACGTCTGCCTAACACGCAGAAGGTCCCTGGTTCGATCCCGGGCGGAAACACTTTTCCAACACTTTAAGCAAGACGTACTAACATGCATCTGCTACCATCTGTACCCGAAACCTTCGTAATCGCCTTCACGCGTCGGACCCGAGTGCCAATTGCTCACATCGAATAAGAAATTCATTTGATATTGACTTCGAGCTTTTTGCGCTGACTCAGCCACTGACGTGCGATCAGTTTGAACAAAACGCTAGGGCTCGTCCGGGATTTGAACCCGGGACCTCCTGCACCCTAAGCAGGAATCATACCCCTAGACCAACGAGCCCTGTGACACAGCGAATGCCAAATATTCCAGTCCTTCGATGTCGTCCAGGGTGCCCTGGAAGTCTCGTGTACGCTGGCGGGATGGGGGCGGCGCGAATTCCCGCGGTCGGCGGCCTTCCTGGGCTATTGGTACCTTCATGTAGAGCTGCCGCTGGGCTCGCACTGCCTGCTGCTGAGAAAGTGATTGCTTTTGCTGATATGACTTGCAATAACGACTGCGCGAAACGCCGCTATCTCGTTAGGGGTGCTACGGCAGACACCCTCTCGAGCACCCCGAAGACTTCTTGAGCCCTCGGCTGTGATGGGTTCCAGGCTGACAAAAGAACTGTCGTGTGTGCATTCGCGGACGAGAGAAAGTCTGAGGCAAGTTCGAGTGAACAAGGATGGACTCCTCGGGTCCGTCGTTTCCGTAGTGTAGCGGTCATCACGTCTGCTTCACACGCAGAAGGTCCCCGGTTCGATCCCGGGCGGGAACAGTATTTTCCTGCCTATGTCGTATTGTCCTCCAATGAGCCACGTCGTGTGTGGATCTGCTGCATGTCCCTTCGTTTTGCAAGTACCACATTTATTGAATTTTTTAGTTACGATGGCAACATCACTACAAGTTGTCTGTGAAGTAAGGTGCACACAAGCAGTTTCCGTGGTGTAGCGGTTATCACGTCTGCCTAACACGCAGAAGGTCCCTGGTTCGATCCCGGGCGGAAACACTTTTCCAACACTTTAAGCAAGACGTACTAACATGCATCTGCTACCATCTGTACCCGAAACCTTCGTAATCGCCTTCACGCGTCGGACCCGAGTGCCAATTGCTCACATCGAATAAGAAATTCATTTGATATTGACTTCGAGCTTTTTGCGCTGACTCAGCCACTGACGTGCGATCAGTTTGAACAAAACGCTAGGGCTCGTCCGGGATTTGAACCCGGGACCTCCTGCACCCTAAGCAGGAATCATACCCCTAGACCAACGAGCCCTGTGACACGGCGAATGCCAAATATTCCAGTCCCTCGATGTCGTCCAGGGTGCCCTGGAAGTCTCGTGTACGCTGGCAGGATGGGGGCGGCGCGAATTCCCGCGGTCGGCGGCCTTCCTGGGCTATTGGTACCTTCATGTAGAGCTGCCGCTGTGCTCGCACTGCCTGCTGCTGAGAAAGTGATTGCTTTTGCTGATATGACTTGCAATAACGACTGCGCGAAACGCCGCTATCTCGTTAGGGGTGCTACGGCAGACACCCTCTCGAGCACCCCGAAGACTTCTTGAGCCCTCGGCTGTGATGGGTTCCAGGCTGACAAAAGAACTGTCGTGTGTGCATTCGCGGACGAGAGAAAGTCTGAGGCAACTTCGAGTGAACAAGGATGGACTCCTCGGGTCCGTCGTTTCCGTAGTGTAGCGGTTATCACGTCTGCTTCACACGCAGAAGGTCCCCGGTTCGATCCCGGGCGGGAACAGTGTTTTCCTGCCTATGTCGTATTGTCCTCCAATGAGCCACGTCGTGTGTGGATCTGCTGCATGTCCCTTCGTTTTGCAAGTACCACATTTATTGAATTTTTTAGTTACGATGGCAACATCACTACAAGTTGTCTGTGAAGTAAGGTGCACACAAGCAGTTTCCGTGGTGTAGCGGTTATCACGTCTGCGTAACACGCAGAAGGTCCCCGGTTCGATCCCGGGCGGAAACACTTTTCCAACACTTTAAGCAAGACGTACTAACATGCATCTGCTACCATCTGTACCCGAAACCTTCGTAATCGCCTTCACGCGTCGGACCCGAGTGCCAATTGCTCACATCGAATAAGAAATTCATTTGATATTGACGGCGAGCTTTTTGCGCTGACTCAGCCACTGACGTGCGATCAGTTTGCACAAAACGCTAGGGCTCGTCCGGGATTTGAACCCGGGACCTCCTGCACCCTAAGCAGGAATCATACCCCTAGACCAACGAGCCCTGTGACACGGCGAATGCCAAATATTCCAGTCCTTCGATGTCGTCCAGGGTGCCCTGGAAGTCTCGTGTACGCTGGCGGGATGGGGGCGGCGCGAATTCCCGCGGTCGGCGGCCTTCCTGGGCTATTGGTACCTTCATGTAGAGCTGCCGCTGGGCTCGCACTGCCTGCTGCTGAGAAAGTGATTGCTTTTGCTGATATGACTTGCAATAACGACTGCGCGAAACGCCGCTATCTCGTTAGGGGTGCTACGGCAGACACCCTCTCGAGCACCCCGAAGACTTCTTGAGCCCTCGGCTGTGATGGGTTCCAGGCTGACAAAAGAACTGTCGTGTGTGCATTCGCGGACGAGAGAAAGTCTGAGGCAAGTTCGAGTGAACAAGGATGGACTCCTCGGGTCCGTCGTTTCCGTAGTGTAGCGGTCATCACGTCTGCTTCACACGCAGAAGGTCCCCGGTTCGATCCCGGGCGGGAACAGTATTTTCCTGCCTATGTCGTATTGTCCTCCAATGAGCCACGTCGTGTGTGGATCTGCTGCATGTCCCTTCGTTTTGCAAGTACCACATTTATTGAATTTTTTAGTTACGATGGCAACATCACTACAAGTTGTCTGTGAAGTAAGGTGCACACAAGCAGTTTCCGTGGTGTAGCGGTTATCACGTCTGCCTAACACGCAGAAGGTCCCTGGTTCGATCCCGGGCGGAAACACTTTTCCAACACTTTAAGCAAGACGTACTAACATGCATCTGCTACCATCTGTACCCGAAACCTTCGTAATCGCCTTCACGCGTCGGACCCGAGTGCCAATTGCTCACATCGAATAAGAAATTCATTTGATATTGACTTCGAGCTTTTTGCGCTGACTCAGCCACTGACGTGCGATCAGTTTGAACAAAACGCTAGGGCTCGTCCGGGATTTGAACCCGGGACCTCCTGCACCCTAAGCAGGAATCATACCCCTAGACCAACGAGCCCTGTGACACAGCGAATGCCAAATATTCCAGTCCTTCGATGTCGTCCAGGGTGCCCTGGAAGTCTCGTGTACGCTGGCGGGATGGGGGCGGCGCGAATTCCCGCGGTCGGCGGCCTTCCTGGGCTATTGGTACCTTCATGTAGAGCTGCCGCTGGGCTCGCACTGCCTGCTGCTGAGAAAGTGATTGCTTTTGCTGATATGACTTGCAATAACGACTGCGCGAAACGCCGCTATCTCGTTAGGGGTGCTACGGCAGACACCCTCTCGAGCACCCCGAAGACTTCTTGAGCCCTCGGCTGTGATGGGTTCCAGGCTGACAAAAGAACTGTCGTGTGTGCATTCGCGGACGAGAGAAAGTCTGAGGCAAGTTCGAGTGAACAAGGATGGACTCCTCGGGTCCGTCGTTTCCGTAGTGTAGCGGTCATCACGTCTGCTTCACACGCAGAAGGTCCCCGGTTCGATCCCGGGCGGGAACAGTATTTTCCTGCCTATGTCGTATTGTCCTCCAATGAGCCACGTCGTGTGTGGATCTGCTGCATGTCCCTTCGTTTTGCAAGTACCACATTTATTGAATTTTTTAGTTACGATGGCAACATCACTACAAGTTGTCTGTGAAGTAAGGTGCACACAAGCAGTTTCCGTGGTGTAGCGGTTATCACGTCTGCCTAACACGCAGAAGGTCCCTGGTTCGATCCCGGGCGGAAACACTTTTCCAACACTTTAAGCAAGACGTACTAACATGCATCTGCTACCATCTGTACCCGAAACCTTCGTAATCGCCTTCACGCGTCGGACCCGAGTGCCAATTGCTCACATCGAATAAGAAATTCATTTGATATTGACTTCGAGCTTTTTGCGCTGACTCAGCCACTGACGTGCGATCAGTTTGAACAAAACGCTAGGGCTCGTCCGGGATTTGAACCCGGGACCTCCTGCACCCTAAGCAGGAATCATACCCCTAGACCAACGAGCCCTGTGACACGGCGAATGCCAAATATTCCAGTCCCTCGATGTCGTCCAGGGTGCCCTGGAAGTCTCGTGTACGCTGGCAGGATGGGGGCGGCGCGAATTCCCGCGGTCGGCGGCCTTCCTGGGCTATTGGTACCTTCATGTAGAGCTGCCGCTGTGCTCGCACTGCCTGCTGCTGAGAAAGTGATTGCTTTTGCTGATATGACTTGCAATAACGACTGCGCGAAACGCCGCTATCTCGTTAGGGGTGCTACGGCAGACACCCTCTCGAGCACCCCGAAGACTTCTTGAGCCCTCGGCTGTGATGGGTTCCAGGCTGACAAAAGAACTGTCGTGTGTGCATTCGCGGACGAGAGAAAGTCTGAGGCAAGTTCGAGTGAACAAGGATGGACTCCTCGGGTCCGTCGTTTCCGTAGTGTAGCGGTCATCACGTCTGCTTCACACGCAGAAGGTCCCCGGTTCGATCCCGGGCGGGAACAGTATTTTCCTGCCTATGTCGTATTGTCCTCCAATGAGCCACGTCGTGTGTGGATCTGCTGCATGTCCCTTCGTTTTGCAAGTACCACATTTATTGAATTTTTTAGTTACGATGGCAACATCACTACAAGTTGTCTGTGAAGTAAGGTGCACACAAGCAGTTTCCGTGGTGTAGCGGTTATCACGTCTGCCTAACACGCAGAAGGTCCCTGGTTCGATCCCGGGCGGAAACACTTTTCCAACACTTTAAGCAAGACGTACTAACATGCATCTGCTACCATCTGTACCCGAAACCTTCGTAATCGCCTTCACGCGTCGGACCCGAGTGCCAATTGCTCACATCGAATAAGAAATTCATTTGATATTGACTTCGAGCTTTTTGCGCTGACTCAGCCACTGACGTGCGATCAGTTTGAACAAAACGCTAGGGCTCGTCCGGGATTTGAACCCGGGACCTCCTGCACCCTAAGCAGGAATCATACCCCTAGACCAACGAGCCCTGTGACACGGCGAATGCCAAATATTCCAGTCCCTCGATGTCGTCCAGGGTGCCCTGGAAGTCTCGTGTACGCTGGCAGGATGGGGGCGGCGCGAATTCCCGCGGTCGGCGGCCTTCCTGGGCTATTGGTACCTTCATGTAGAGCTGCCGCTGTGCTCGCACTGCCTGCTGCTGAGAAAGTGATTGCTTTTGCTGATATGACTTGCAATAACGACTGCGCGAAACGCCGCTATCTCGTTAGGGGTGCTACGGCAGACACCCTCTCGAGCACCCCGAAGACTTCTTGAGCCCTCGGCTGTGATGGGTTCCAGGCTGACAAAAGAACTGTCGTGTGTGCATTCGCGGACGAGAGAAAGTCTGAGGCAACTTCGAGTGAACAAGGATGGACTCCTCGGGTCCGTCGTTTCCGTAGTGTAGCGGTTATCACGTCTGCTTCACACGCAGAAGGTCCCCGGTTCGATCCCGGGCGGGAACAGTGTTTTCCTGCCTATGTCGTATTGTCCTCCAATGAGCCACGTCGTGTGTGGATCTGCTGCATGTCCCTTCGTTTTGCAAGTACCACATTTATTGAATTTTTTAGTTACGATGGCAACATCACTACAAGTTGTCTGTGAAGTAAGGTGCACACAAGCAGTTTCCGTGGTGTAGCGGTTATCACGTCTGCGTAACACGCAGAAGGTCCCCGGTTCGATCCCGGGCGGAAACACTTTTCCAACACTTTAAGCAAGACGTACTAACATGCATCTGCTACCATCTGTACCCGAAACCTTCGTAATCGCCTTCACGCGTCGGACCCGAGTGCCAATTGCTCACATCGAATAAGAAATTCATTTGATATTGACGGCGAGCTTTTTGCGCTGACTCAGCCACTGACGTGCGATCAGTTTGCACAAAACGCTAGGGCTCGTCCGGGATTTGAACCCGGGACCTCCTGCACCCTAAGCAGGAATCATACCCCTAGACCAACGAGCCCTGTGACACGGCGAATGCCAAATATTCCAGTCCTTCGATGTCGTCCAGGGTGCCCTGGAAGTCTCGTGTACGCTGGCGGGATGGGGGCGGCGCGAATTCCCGCGGTCGGCGGCCTTCCTGGGCTATTGGTACCTTCATGTAGAGCTGCCGCTGGGCTCGCACTGCCTGCTGCTGAGAAAGTGATTGCTTTTGCTGATATGACTTGCAATAACGACTGCGCGAAACGCCGCTATCTCGTTAGGGGTGCTACGGCAGACACCCTCTCGAGCACCCCGAAGACTTCTTGAGCCCTCGGCTGTGATGGGTTCCAGGCTGACAAAAGAACTGTCGTGTGTGCATTCGCGGACGAGAGAAAGTCTGAGGCAAGTTCGAGTGAACAAGGATGGACTCCTCGGGTCCGTCGTTTCCGTAGTGTAGCGGTCATCACGTCTGCTTCACACGCAGAAGGTCCCCGGTTCGATCCCGGGCGGGAACAGTATTTTCCTGCCTATGTCGTATTGTCCTCCAATGAGCCACGTCGTGTGTGGATCTGCTGCATGTCCCTTCGTTTTGCAAGTACCACATTTATTGAATTTTTTAGTTACGATGGCAACATCACTACAAGTTGTCTGTGAAGTAAGGTGCACACAAGCAGTTTCCGTGGTGTAGCGGTTATCACGTCTGCCTAACACGCAGAAGGTCCCTGGTTCGATCCCGGGCGGAAACACTTTTCCAACACTTTAAGCAAGACGTACTAACATGCATCTGCTACCATCTGTACCCGAAACCTTCGTAATCGCCTTCACGCGTCGGACCCGAGTGCCAATTGCTCACATCGAATAAGAAATTCATTTGATATTGACTTCGAGCTTTTTGCGCTGACTCAGCCACTGACGTGCGATCAGTTTGAACAAAACGCTAGGGCTCGTCCGGGATTTGAACCCGGGACCTCCTGCACCCTAAGCAGGAATCAGACCCCTAGACCAACGAGCCCTGTGACACAGCGAATGCCAAATATTCCAGTCCTTCGATGTCGTCCAGGGTGCCCTGGAAGTCTCGTGTACGCTGGCGGGATGGGGGCGGCGCGAATTCCCGCGGTCGGCGGCCTTCCTGGGCTATTGGTACCTTCATGTAGAGCTGCCGCTGGGCTCGCACTGCCTGCTGCTGAGAAAGTGATCGCTTTTGCTGATATGACTTGCAATAACGACTGCGCGAAACGCCGCTATCTCGTTAGGGGTGCTACGGCAGACACCCTCTCGAGCACCCCGAAGACTTCTTGAGCCCTCGGCTGTGATGGGTTCCAGGCTGACAAAAGAACTGTCGTGTGTGCATTCGCGGACGAGAGAAAGTCTGAGGCAACTTCGAGTGAACAAGGATGGACTCCTCGGGTCCGTCGTTTCCGTAGTGTAGCGGTTATCACGTCTGCTTCACACGCAGAAGGTCCCCGGTTCGATCCCGGGCGGGAACAGTGTTTTCCTGCCTATGTCGTATTGTCCTCCAATGAGCCACGTCGTGTGTGGATCTGCTGCATGTCCCTTCGTTTTGCAAGTACCACATTTATTGAATTTTTTAGTTACGATGGCAACATCACTACAAGTTGTCTGTGAAGTAAGGTGCACACAAGCAGTTTCCGTGGTGTAGCGGTTATCACGTCTGCGTAACACGCAGAAGGTACCCGGTTCGATCCCGGGCGGAAACACTTTTCCAACACTTTAAGCAAGACGTACTAACATGCATCTGCTACCATCTGTACCCGAAACCTTCGTAATCGCCTTCACGCGTCGGACCCGAGTGCCAATTGCTCACATCGAATAAGAAATTCATTTGATATTGACGGCGAGCTTTTTGCGCTGACTCAGCCACTGACGTGCGATCAGTTTGCACAAAACGCTAGGGCTCGTCCGGGATTTGAACCCGGGACCTCCTGCACCCTAAGCAGGAATCATACCCCTAGACCAACGAGCCCTGTGACACGGCGAATGCCAAATATTCCAGTCCTTCGATGTCGTCCAGGGTGCCCTGGAAGTCTCGTGTACGCTGGCGGGATGGGGGCGGCGCGAATTCCCGCGGTCGGCGGCCTTCCTGGGCTATTGGTACCTTCATGTAGAGCTGCCGCTGGGCTCGCACTGCCTGCTGCTGAGAAAGTGATTGCTTTTGCTGATATGACTTGCAATAACGACTGCGCGAAACGCCGCTATCTCGTTAGGGGTGCTACGGCAGACACCCTCTCGAGCACCCCGAAGACTTCTTGAGCCCTCGGCTGTGATGGGTTCCAGGCTGACAAAAGAACTGTCGTGTGTGCATTCGCGGACGAGAGAAAGTCTGAGGCAAGTTCGAGTGAACAAGGATGGACTCCTCGGGTCCGTCGTTTCCGTAGTGTAGCGGTCATCACGTCTGCTTCACACGCAGAAGGTCCCCGGTTCGATCCCGGGCGGGAACAGTATTTTCCTGCCTATGTCGTATTGTCCTCCAATGAGCCACGTCGTGTGTGGATCTGCTGCATGTCCCTTCGTTTTGCAAGTACCACATTTATTGAATTTTTTAGTTACGATGGCAACATCACTACAAGTTGTCTGTGAAGTAAGGTGCACACAAGCAGTTTCCGTGGTGTAGCGGTTATCACGTCTGCCTAACACGCAGAAGGTCCCTGGTTCGATCCCGGGCGGAAACACTTTTCCAACACTTTAAGCAAGACGTACTAACATGCATCTGCTACCATCTGTACCCGAAACCTTCGTAATCGCCTTCACGCGTCGGACCCGAGTGCCAATTGCTCACATCGAATAAGAAATTCATTTGATATTGACGGCGAGCTTTTTGCGCTGACTCAGCCACTGACGTGCGATCAGTTTGCACAAAACGCTAGGGCTCGTCCGGGATTTGAACCCGGGACCTCCTGCACCCTAAGCAGGAATCATACCCCTAGACCAACGAGCCCTGTGACACGGCGAATGCCAAATATTCCAGTCCTTCGATGTCGTCCAGGGTGCCCTGGAAGTCTCGTGTACGCTGGCGGGATGGGGGCGGCGCGAATTCCCGCGGTCGGCGGCCTTCCTGGGCTATTGGTACCTTCATGTAGAGCTGCCGCTGGGCTCGCACTGCCTGCTGCTGAGAAAGTGATTGCTTTTGCTGATATGACTTGCAATAACGACTGCGCGAAACGCCGCTATCTCGTTAGGGGTGCTACGGCAGACACCCTCTCGAGCACCCCGAAGACTTCTTGAGCCCTCGGCTGTGATGGGTTCCAGGCTGACAAAAGAACTGTCGTGTGTGCATTCGCGGACGAGAGAAAGTCTGAGGCAACTTCGAGTGAACAAGGATGGACTCCTCGGGTCCGTCGTTTCCGTAGTGTAGCGGTTATCACGTCTGCTTCACACGCAGAAGGTCCCCGGTTCGATCCCGGGCGGGAACAGTGTTTTCCTGCCTATGTCGTATTGTCCTCCAATGAGCCACGTCGTGTGTGGATCTGCTGCATGTCCCTTCGTTTTGCAAGTACCACATTTATTGAATTTTTTAGTTACGATGGCAACATCACTACAAGTTGTCTGTGAAGTAAGGTGCACACAAGCAGTTTCCGTGGTGTAGCGGTTATCACGTCTGCGTAACACGCAGAAGGTACCCGGTTCGATCCCGGGCGGAAACACTTTTCCAACACTTTAAGCAAGACGTACTAACATGCATCTGCTACCATCTGTACCCGAAACCTTCGTAATCGCCTTCACGCGTCGGACCCGAGTGCCAATTGCTCACATCGAATAAGAAATTCATTTGATATTGACGGCGAGCTTTTTGCGCTGACTCAGCCACTGACGTGCGATCAGTTTGCACAAAACGCTAGGGCTCGTCCGGGATTTGAACCCGGGACCTCCTGCACCCTAAGCAGGAATCATACCCCTAGACCAACGAGCCCTGTGACACGGCGAATGCCAAATATTCCAGTCCTTCGATGTCGTCCAGGGTGCCCTGGAAGTCTCGTGTACGCTGGCGGGATGGGGGCGGCGCGAATTCCCGCGGTCGGCGGCCTTCCTGGGCTATTGGTACCTTCATGTAGAGCTGCCGCTGGGCTCGCACTGCCTGCTGCTGAGAAAGTGATTGCTTTTGCTGATATGACTTGCAATAACGACTGCGCGAAACGCCGCTATCTCGTTAGGGGTGCTACGGCAGACACCCTCTCGAGCACCCCGAAGACTTCTTGAGCCCTCGGCTGTGATGGGTTCCAGGCTGACAAAAGAACTGTCGTGTGTGCATTCGCGGACGAGAGAAAGTCTGAGGCAAGTTCGAGTGAACAAGGATGGACTCCTCGGGTCCGTCGTTTCCGTAGTGTAGCGGTCATCACGTCTGCTTCACACGCAGAAGGTCCCCGGTTCGATCCCGGGCGGGAACAGTATTTTCCTGCCTATGTCGTATTGTCCTCCAATGAGCCACGTCGTGTGTGGATCTGCTGCATGTCCCTTCGTTTTGCAAGTACCACATTTATTGAATTTTTTAGTTACGATGGCAACATCACTACAAGTTGTCTGTGAAGTAAGGTGCACACAAGCAGTTTCCGTGGTGTAGCGGTTATCACGTCTGCCTAACACGCAGAAGGTCCCTGGTTCGATCCCGGGCGGAAACACTTTTCCAACACTTTAAGCAAGACGTACTAACATGCATCTGCTACCATCTGTACCCGAAACCTTCGTAATCGCCTTCACGCGTCGGACCCGAGTGCCAATTGCTCACATCGAATAAGAAATTCATTTGATATTGACGGCGAGCTTTTTGCGCTGACTCAGCCACTGACGTGCGATCAGTTTGCACAAAACGCTAGGGCTCGTCCGGGATTTGAACCCGGGACCTCCTGCACCCTAAGCAGGAATCATACCCCTAGACCAACGAGCCCTGTGACACGGCGAATGCCAAATATTCCAGTCCTTCGATGTCGTCCAGGGTGCCCTGGAAGTCTCGTGTACGCTGGCGGGATGGGGGCGGCGCGAATTCCCGCGGTCGGCGGCCTTCCTGGGCTATTGGTACCTTCATGTAGAGCTGCCGCTGGGCTCGCACTGCCTGCTGCTGAGAAAGTGATTGCTTTTGCTGATATGACTTGCAATAACGACTGCGCGAAACGCCGCTATCTCGTTAGGGGTGCTACGGCAGACACCCTCTCGAGCACCCCGAAGACTTCTTGAGCCCTCGGCTGTGATGGGTTCCAGGCTGACAAAAGAACTGTCGTGTGTGCATTCGCGGACGAGAGAAAGTCTGAGGCAAGTTCGAGTGAACAAGGATGGACTCCTCGGGTCCGTCGTTTCCGTAGTGTAGCGGTCATCACGTCTGCTTCACACGCAGAAGGTCCCCGGTTCGATCCCGGGCGGGAACAGTATTTTCCTGCCTATGTCGTATTGTCCTCCAATGAGCCACGTCGTGTGTGGATCTGCTGCATGTCCCTTCGTTTTGCAAGTACCACATTTATTGAATTTTTTAGTTACGATGGCAACATCACTACAAGTTGTCTGTGAAGTAAGGTGCACACAAGCAGTTTCCGTGGTGTAGCGGTTATCACGTCTGCCTAACACGCAGAAGGTCCCTGGTTCGATCCCGGGCGGAAACACTTTTCCAACACTTTAAGCAAGACGTACTAACATGCATCTGCTACCATCTGTACCCGAAACCTTCGTAATCGCCTTCACGCGTCGGACCCGAGTGCCAATTGCTCACATCGAATAAGAAATTCATTTGATATTGACTTCGAGCTTTTTGCGCTGACTCAGCCACTGACGTGCGATCAGTTTGAACAAAACGCTAGGGCTCGTCCGGGATTTGAACCCGGGACCTCCTGCACCCTAAGCAGGAATCAGACCCCTAGACCAACGAGCCCTGTGACACAGCGAATGCCAAATATTCCAGTCCTTCGATGTCGTCCAGGGTGCCCTGGAAGTCTCGTGTACGCTGGCGGGATGGGGGCGGCGCGAATTCCCGCGGTCGGCGGCCTTCCTGGGCTATTGGTACCTTCATGTAGAGCTGCCGCTGGGCTCGCACTGCCTGCTGCTGAGAAAGTGATCGCTTTTGCTGATATGACTTGCAATAACGACTGCGCGAAACGCCGCTATCTCGTTAGGGGTGCTACGGCAGACACCCTCTCGAGCACCCCGAAGACTTCTTGAGCCCTCGGCTGTGATGGGTTCCAGGCTGACAAAAGAACTGTCGTGTGTGCATTCGCGGACGAGAGAAAGTCTGAGGCAACTTCGAGTGAACAAGGATGGACTCCTCGGGTCCGTCGTTTCCGTAGTGTAGCGGTTATCACGTCTGCTTCACACGCAGAAGGTCCCCGGTTCGATCCCGGGCGGGAACAGTGTTTTCCTGCCTATGTCGTATTGTCCTCCAATGAGCCACGTCGTGTGTGGATCTGCTGCATGTCCCTTCGTTTTGCAAGTACCACATTTATTGAATTTTTTAGTTACGATGGCAACATCACTACAAGTTGTCTGTGAAGTAAGGTGCACACAAGCAGTTTCCGTGGTGTAGCGGTTATCACGTCTGCGTAACACGCAGAAGGTACCCGGTTCGATCCCGGGCGGAAACACTTTTCCAACACTTTAAGCAAGACGTACTAACATGCATCTGCTACCATCTGTACCCGAAACCTTCGTAATCGCCTTCACGCGTCGGACCCGAGTGCCAATTGCTCACATCGAATAAGAAATTCATTTGATATTGACGGCGAGCTTTTTGCGCTGACTCAGCCACTGACGTGCGATCAGTTTGCACAAAACGCTAGGGCTCGTCCGGGATTTGAACCCGGGACCTCCTGCACCCTAAGCAGGAATCATACCCCTAGACCAACGAGCCCTGTGACACGGCGAATGCCAAATATTCCAGTCCTTCGATGTCGTCCAGGGTGCCCTGGAAGTCTCGTGTACGCTGGCGGGATGGGGGCGGCGCGAATTCCCGCGGTCGGCGGCCTTCCTGGGCTATTGGTACCTTCATGTAGAGCTGCCGCTGGGCTCGCACTGCCTGCTGCTGAGAAAGTGATTGCTTTTGCTGATATGACTTGCAATAACGACTGCGCGAAACGCCGCTATCTCGTTAGGGGTGCTACGGCAGACACCCTCTCGAGCACCCCGAAGACTTCTTGAGCCCTCGGCTGTGATGGGTTCCAGGCTGACAAAAGAACTGTCGTGTGTGCATTCGCGGACGAGAGAAAGTCTGAGGCAAGTTCGAGTGAACAAGGATGGACTCCTCGGGTCCGTCGTTTCCGTAGTGTAGCGGTCATCACGTCTGCTTCACACGCAGAAGGTCCCCGGTTCGATCCCGGGCGGGAACAGTATTTTCCTGCCTATGTCGTATTGTCCTCCAATGAGCCACGTCGTGTGTGGATCTGCTGCATGTCCCTTCGTTTTGCAAGTACCACATTTATTGAATTTTTTAGTTACGATGGCAACATCACTACAAGTTGTCTGTGAAGTAAGGTGCACACAAGCAGTTTCCGTGGTGTAGCGGTTATCACGTCTGCCTAACACGCAGAAGGTCCCTGGTTCGATCCCGGGCGGAAACACTTTTCCAACACTTTAAGCAAGACGTACTAACATGCATCTGCTACCATCTGTACCCGAAACCTTCGTAATCGCCTTCACGCGTCGGACCCGAGTGCCAATTGCTCACATCGAATAAGAAATTCATTTGATATTGACGGCGAGCTTTTTGCGCTGACTCAGCCACTGACGTGCGATCAGTTTGCACAAAACGCTAGGGCTCGTCCGGGATTTGAACCCGGGACCTCCTGCACCCTAAGCAGGAATCATACCCCTAGACCAACGAGCCCTGTGACACGGCGAATGCCAAATATTCCAGTCCTTCGATGTCGTCCAGGGTGCCCTGGAAGTCTCGTGTACGCTGGCGGGATGGGGGCGGCGCGAATTCCCGCGGTCGGCGGCCTTCCTGGGCTATTGGTACCTTCATGTAGAGCTGCCGCTGGGCTCGCACTGCCTGCTGCTGAGAAAGTGATTGCTTTTGCTGATATGACTTGCAATAACGACTGCGCGAAACGCCGCTATCTCGTTAGGGGTGCTACGGCAGACACCCTCTCGAGCACCCCGAAGACTTCTTGAGCCCTCGGCTGTGATGGGTTCCAGGCTGACAAAAGAACTGTCGTGTGTGCATTCGCGGACGAGAGAAAGTCTGAGGCAACTTCGAGTGAACAAGGATGGACTCCTCGGGTCCGTCGTTTCCGTAGTGTAGCGGTTATCACGTCTGCTTCACACGCAGAAGGTCCCCGGTTCGATCCCGGGCGGGAACAGTGTTTTCCTGCCTATGTCGTATTGTCCTCCAATGAGCCACGTCGTGTGTGGATCTGCTGCATGTCCCTTCGTTTTGCAAGTACCACATTTATTGAATTTTTTAGTTACGATGGCAACATCACTACAAGTTGTCTGTGAAGTAAGGTGCACACAAGCAGTTTCCGTGGTGTAGCGGTTATCACGTCTGCGTAACACGCAGAAGGTACCCGGTTCGATCCCGGGCGGAAACACTTTTCCAACACTTTAAGCAAGACGTACTAACATGCATCTGCTACCATCTGTACCCGAAACCTTCGTAATCGCCTTCACGCGTCGGACCCGAGTGCCAATTGCTCACATCGAATAAGAAATTCATTTGATATTGACGGCGAGCTTTTTGCGCTGACTCAGCCACTGACGTGCGATCAGTTTGCACAAAACGCTAGGGCTCGTCCGGGATTTGAACCCGGGACCTCCTGCACCCTAAGCAGGAATCATACCCCTAGACCAACGAGCCCTGTGACACGGCGAATGCCAAATATTCCAGTCCTTCGATGTCGTCCAGGGTGCCCTGGAAGTCTCGTGTACGCTGGCGGGATGGGGGCGGCGCGAATTCCCGCGGTCGGCGGCCTTCCTGGGCTATTGGTACCTTCATGTAGAGCTGCCGCTGGGCTCGCACTGCCTGCTGCTGAGAAAGTGATTGCTTTTGCTGATATGACTTGCAATAACGACTGCGCGAAACGCCGCTATCTCGTTAGGGGTGCTACGGCAGACACCCTCTCGAGCACCCCGAAGACTTCTTGAGCCCTCGGCTGTGATGGGTTCCAGGCTGACAAAAGAACTGTCGTGTGTGCATTCGCGGACGAGAGAAAGTCTGAGGCAAGTTCGAGTGAACAAGGATGGACTCCTCGGGTCCGTCGTTTCCGTAGTGTAGCGGTCATCACGTCTGCTTCACACGCAGAAGGTCCCCGGTTCGATCCCGGGCGGGAACAGTATTTTCCTGCCTATGTCGTATTGTCCTCCAATGAGCCACGTCGTGTGTGGATCTGCTGCATGTCCCTTCGTTTTGCAAGTACCACATTTATTGAATTTTTTAGTTACGATGGCAACATCACTACAAGTTGTCTGTGAAGTAAGGTGCACACAAGCAGTTTCCGTGGTGTAGCGGTTATCACGTCTGCCTAACACGCAGAAGGTCCCTGGTTCGATCCCGGGCGGAAACACTTTTCCAACACTTTAAGCAAGACGTACTAACATGCATCTGCTACCATCTGTACCCGAAACCTTCGTAATCGCCTTCACGCGTCGGACCCGAGTGCCAATTGCTCACATCGAATAAGAAATTCATTTGATATTGACGGCGAGCTTTTTGCGCTGACTCAGCCACTGACGTGCGATCAGTTTGCACAAAACGCTAGGGCTCGTCCGGGATTTGAACCCGGGACCTCCTGCACCCTAAGCAGGAATCATACCCCTAGACCAACGAGCCCTGTGACACGGCGAATGCCAAATATTCCAGTCCTTCGATGTCGTCCAGGGTGCCCTGGAAGTCTCGTGTACGCTGGCGGGATGGGGGCGGCGCGAATTCCCGCGGTCGGCGGCCTTCCTGGGCTATTGGTACCTTCATGTAGAGCTGCCGCTGGGCTCGCACTGCCTGCTGCTGAGAAAGTGATTGCTTTTGCTGATATGACTTGCAATAACGACTGCGCGAAACGCCGCTATCTCGTTAGGGGTGCTACGGCAGACACCCTCTCGAGCACCCCGAAGACTTCTTGAGCCCTCGGCTGTGATGGGTTCCAGGCTGACAAAAGAACTGTCGTGTGTGCATTCGCGGACGAGAGAAAGTCTGAGGCAAGTTCGAGTGAACAAGGATGGACTCCTCGGGTCCGTCGTTTCCGTAGTGTAGCGGTCATCACGTCTGCTTCACACGCAGAAGGTCCCCGGTTCGATCCCGGGCGGGAACAGTATTTTCCTGCCTATGTCGTATTGTCCTCCAATGAGCCACGTCGTGTGTGGATCTGCTGCATGTCCCTTCGTTTTGCAAGTACCACATTTATTGAATTTTTTAGTTACGATGGCAACATCACTACAAGTTGTCTGTGAAGTAAGGTGCACACAAGCAGTTTCCGTGGTGTAGCGGTTATCACGTCTGCCTAACACGCAGAAGGTCCCTGGTTCGATCCCGGGCGGAAACACTTTTCCAACACTTTAAGCAAGACGTACTAACATGCATCTGCTACCATCTGTACCCGAAACCTTCGTAATCGCCTTCACGCGTCGGACCCGAGTGCCAATTGCTCACATCGAATAAGAAATTCATTTGATATTGACTTCGAGCTTTTTGCGCTGACTCAGCCACTGACGTGCGATCAGTTTGAACAAAACGCTAGGGCTCGTCCGGGATTTGAACCCGGGACCTCCTGCACCCTAAGCAGGAATCATACCCCTAGACCAACGAGCCCTGTGACACAGCGAATGCCAAATATTCCAGTCCTTCGATGTCGTCCAGGGTGCCCTGGAAGTCTCGTGTACGCTGGCGGGATGGGGGCGGCGCGAATTCCCGCGGTCGGCGGCCTTCCTGGGCTATTGGTACCTTCATGTAGAGCTGCCGCTGGGCTCGCACTGCCTGCTGCTGAGAAAGTGATTGCTTTTGCTGATATGACTTGCAATAACGACTGCGCGAAACGCCGCTATCTCGTTAGGGGTGCTACGGCAGACACCCTCTCGAGCACCCCGAAGACTTCTTGAGCCCTCGGCTGTGATGGGTTCCAGGCTGACAAAAGAACTGTCGTGTGTGCATTCGCGGACGAGAGAAAGTCTGAGGCAACTTCGAGTGAACAAGGATGGACTCCTCGGGTCCGTCGTTTCCGTAGTGTAGCGGTTATCACGTCTGCTTCACACGCAGAAGGTCCCCGGTTCGATCCCGGGCGGGAACAGTGTTTTCCTGCCTATGTCGTATTGTCCTCCAATGAGCCACGTCGTGTGTGGATCTGCTGCATGTCCCTTCGTTTTGCAAGTACCACATTTATTGAATTTTTTAGTTACGATGGCAACATCACTACAAGTTGTCTGTGAAGTAAGGTGCACACAAGCAGTTTCCGTGGTGTAGCGGTTATCACGTCTGCGTAACACGCAGAAGGTACCCGGTTCGATCCCGGGCGGAAACACTTTTCCAACACTTTAAGCAAGACGTACTAACATGCATCTGCTACCATCTGTACCCGAAACCTTCGTAATCGCCTTCACGCGTCGGACCCGAGTGCCAATTGCTCACATCGAATAAGAAATTCATTTGATATTGACGGCGAGCTTTTTGCGCTGACTCAGCCACTGACGTGCGATCAGTTTGCACAAAACGCTAGGGCTCGTCCGGGATTTGAACCCGGGACCTCCTGCACCCTAAGCAGGAATCATACCCCTAGACCAACGAGCCCTGTGACACGGCGAATGCCAAATATTCCAGTCCTTCGATGTCGTCCAGGGTGCCCTGGAAGTCTCGTGTACGCTGGCGGGATGGGGGCGGCGCGAATTCCCGCGGTCGGCGGCCTTCCTGGGCTATTGGTACCTTCATGTAGAGCTGCCGCTGGGCTCGCACTGCCTGCTGCTGAGAAAGTGATTGCTTTTGCTGATATGACTTGCAATAACGACTGCGCGAAACGCCGCTATCTCGTTAGGGGTGCTACGGCAGACACCCTCTCGAGCACCCCGAAGACTTCTTGAGCCCTCGGCTGTGATGGGTTCCAGGCTGACAAAAGAACTGTCGTGTGTGCATTCGCGGACGAGAGAAAGTCTGAGGCAAGTTCGAGTGAACAAGGATGGACTCCTCGGGTCCGTCGTTTCCGTAGTGTAGCGGTTATCACGTCTGCTTCACACGCAGAAGGTCCCCGGTTCGATCCCGGGCGGGAACAGTATTTTCCTGCCTATGTCGTATTGTCCTCCAATGAGCCACGTCGTGTGTGGATCTGCTGCATGTCCCTTCGTTTTGCAAGTACCACATTTATTGAATTTTTTTAGTTACGATGGCAACATCACTACAAGTTGTCTGTGAAGTAACGTGCACACAAGCAGTTTCCGTGGTGTAGCGGTTATCACGTCTGCCTAACACGCAGAAAGTCCCCGGTTCGATCCCGGGCGGAAACACTTTTCCAACACTTTAAGCAAGACGAACTAACATGCATCTGCTACCACCTGTACCCGAAACCTTCGTAATCGCCTTCACGCGTCGGACCCGAGTGCCAATTGCTCACATCGAATAAGAAATTCATTTGATATTGACGGCGAGCTTTTTGCGCTGACTCAGCCACTGACGTGCGATCAGTTTGCACAAAACGCTAGGGCTCGTCCGGGATTTGAACCCGGGACCTCCTGCACCCTAAGCAGGAATCATACCCCTAGACCAACGAGCCCTGTGACACGGCGAATGCCAAATATTCCAGTCCTTCGATGTCGACCAAAGTGCCCTGGAAGTCTCGTGTACGCTGGCGGGATGGGGGCGGCGCGAATTCCCGCGGTCGGCGGCCTTCCTGGGCTGTTGGTACCTTCATGTAGAGCTGCCGCTGGGCTCGCACTGCCTGCTGCTGAGAAAGTGATTGCTTTTGCTGATATGACTTGCAATAACGACTGCGCGAAACGCCGCTATCTCGTTAGGGGTGCTACGGCAGACACCCTCTCGAGCACCCCGAAGACTTCTTGAGCCCTCGGCTGTGATGGGTTCCAGGCTGACAAAAGAACTGTCGTGTGTGCATTCGCGGACGAGAGAAAGTCTGAGGCAAGTTCGAGTGAACAAGGATGGACTCCTCGGGTCCGTCGTTTCCGTAGTGTAGCGGTCATCACGTCTGCTTCACACGCAGAAGGTCCCCGGTTCGATACCGGGCGGGAACAGTATTTTCCTGCCTATGTCGTATTGTCCTCCAATGAGCCACGTCGTGTGTGGATCTGCTGCAAGTCCCTTCGTTTTGCAAGTACCACATTTATTGAATTTTTTAGTTACGATGGCAACATCACTACAAGTTGTCTGTGAAGTAAGGTGCACACAAGCAGTTTCCGTGGTGTAGCGGTTATCACGTCTGCCTAACACGCAGAAGGTCCCTGGTTCGATCCCGGGCGGAAACACTTTTCCAACACTTTAAGCAAGACGTACTAACATGCATCTGCTACCATCTGTACCCGAAACCTTCGTAATCGCCTTCACGCGTCGGACCCGAGTGCCAATTGCTCACATCGAATAAGAAATTCATTTGATATTGACGGCGAGCTTTTTGCGCTGACTCAGCCACTGACGTGCGATCAGTTTGAACAAAACGCTAGGGCTCGTCCGGGATTTGAACCCGGGACCTCCTGCACCCTAAGCAGGAATCATACCCCTAGACCAACGAGCCCTGTGACACGGCGAATGCCAAATATTCCAGTCCTTCGATGTCGTCCAGGGTGCCCTGGAAGTCTCGTGTACGCTGGCGGGATGGGGGCGGCGCGAATTCCCGCGGTCGGCGGCCTTCCTGGGCTATTGGTACCTTCATGTAGAGCTGCCGCTGGGCTCGCACTGCCTGCTGCTGAGAAAGTGATTGCTTTTGCTGATATGACTTGCAATAACGACTGCGCGAAACGCCGCTATCTCGTTAGGGGTGCTACGGCAGACACCCTCTCGAGCACCCCGAAGACTTCTTGAGCCCTTGGCTGTGATGGGTTCCAGGCTGACAAAAGAACTGTCGTGTGTGCATTCGCGGACGAGAGAAAGTCTGAGGCAAGTTCGAGTGAACAAGGATGGACTCCTCGGGTCCGTCGTTTCCGTAGTGTAGCGGTTATCACGTCTGCTTCACACGCAGAAGGTCCCCGGTTCGATCCCGGGCGGGAACAGTATTTTCCTGCCTATGTCGTATTGTCCTCCAATGAGCCACGTCGTGTGTGGATCTGCTGCATGTCCCTTCGTTTTGCAAGTACCACATTTATTGAATTTTTTTAGTTACGATGGCAACATCACTACAAGTTGTCTGTGAAGTAAGGTGCACACAAGCAGTTTCCGTGGTATAGCGGTTATCACGTCTGCCTAACACGCAGAAAGTCCCCGGTTCGATCCCGGGCGGAAACACTTTTCCAACACTTTAAGCAAGACGTACTAACATGCATCTGCTACCACCTGTACCCGAAACCTTCGTAATCGCCTTCACGCGTCGGACCCGAGTGCCAATTGCTCACATCGAATAAGAAATTCATTTGATATTGACGGCGAGCTTTTTGCGCTGACTCAGCCACTGACGTGCGATCAGTTTGCACAAAACGCTAGGGCTCGTCCGGGATTTGAACCCGGGACCTCCTGCACCCTAAGCAGGAATCATACCCCTAGACCAACGAGCCCTGTGACACGGCGAATGCCAAATATTCCAGTCCTTCGATGTCGACCAAAGTGCCCTGGAAGTCTCGTGTACGCTGGCGGGATGGGGGCGGCGCGAATTCCCGCGGTCGGCGGCCTTCCTGGGCTGTTGGTACCTTCATGTAGAGCTGCCGCTGGGCTCGCACTGCCTGCTGCTGAGAAAGTGATTGCTTTTGCTGATATGACTTGCAATAACGACTGCGCGAAACGCCGCTATCTCGTTAGGGGTGCTACGGCAGACACCCTCTCGAGCACCCCGAAGACTTCTTGAGCCCTCGGCTGTGATGGGTTCCAGGCTGACAAAAGAACTGTCGTGTGTGCATTCGCGGACGAGAGAAAGTCTGAGGCAAGTTCGAGTGAACAAGGATCTCCTCGGGTCCGTCGTTTCCGTAGTGTAGCGGTTATCACGTCTGCTTCACACGCAGAAGGTCCCCGGTTCGATCCCGGGCGGGAACAGTATTTTCCTGCCTATGTCGTATTGTCCTCCAATGAGCTACGTCGTGTGTGGATCTGCTGCATGTCCCTTCGTTTTGCAAGTACCACATTTATTGAATTTTTTAGTTACGATGGCAACATCACTACAAGTTGTCTGTGAAGTAAGGTGCACACAAGCAGTTTCCGTGGTGTAGCGGTTATCACGTCTGCCTAACACGCAGAAGGTCCCCGGTTTGATCCCGGGCGGAAACACTTTTTCATCACTTTCAGCAAGACGTACTAACATGCATCTGCTACCATCTGTACCCGAAACCTTCGTAATCGCCTTCACGCGTCGGACCCGAGTGCCAATTGCTCACATCGAATAAGAAATTCGTTTGATATTGACGGCGAGCTTTTTGCGCTGACTCAGCCACTGACGTGCGATCAGTTTGCACAAAACGCTAGGGCTCGTCCGGGATTTGAACCCGGGACCTCCTGCACCCTAAGCAGGAATCATACCCCTAGACCAACGAGCCCTGTGACACGGCGAATGCCAAATATTCCAGTCCCTCGATGTCGTCCAGGGTGCCCTGGAAGTCTCGTGTACGCTGGCGGGATGGGGGCGGCGCGAATTCCCGCGGTCGGCGGCCTTCCTGGGCTATTGGTACCTTCATGTAGAGCTGCCGCTGGGCTCGCACTGCCTGCTGCTGAGAAAGTGATCGCTTTTGCTGATATGACTTGCAATAACGACTGCGCGAAACGCCGCTATCTCGTTAGGGGTGCTACGGCAGACACCCTCTCGAGCAACCCGAAGACTTCTTGAGCCCTCGGCTGTGATGGGTTCCAGGCTGACAAAAGAACTGTCGTGTGTGCATTCGCGGACGAGAGAAAGTCTGAGGCAAGTTCGAGTGAACAAGGATGGACTCCTCGGGTCCGTCGTTTCCGTAGTGGAGCGGTTATCACGTCTGCTTCACACGCAGAAGGTCCCCGGTTCGATCCCGGGCGGGAACAGTATTTTCCTGCCTATGTCGTATTGTCCTCCAATGAGCCACGTCGTGTGTGGATCTGCTGCATGTCCCTTCGTTTTGCAAGTACCACATTTATTGAATTTTTTTAGTTACGATGGCAACATCACTACAAGTTGTCTGTGAAGTAAGGTGCACACAAGCAGTTTCCGTGGTATAGCGGTTATCACGTCTGCCTAACACGCAGAAAGTCCCCGGTTCGATCCCGGGCGGAAACACTTTTCCAACACTTTAAGCAAGACGTACTAACATGCATCTGCTACCACCTGTACCCGAAACCTTCGTAATCGCCTTCACGCGTCGGACCCGAGTGCCAATTGCTCACATCGAATAAGAAATTCATTTGATATTGACGGCGAGCTTTTTGCGCTGACTCAGCCACTGACGTGCGATCAGTTTGCACAAAACGCTAGGGCTCGTCCGGGATTTGAACCCGGGACCTCCTGCACCCTAAGCAGGAATCATACCCCTAGACCAACGAGCCCTGTGACACGGCGAATGCCAAATATTCCAGTCCTTCGATGTCGACCAAAGTGCCCTGGAAGTCTCGTGTACGCTGGCGGGATGGGGGCGGCGCGAATTCCCGCGGTCGGCGGCCTTCCTGGGCTGTTGGTACCTTCATGTAGAGCTGCCGCTGGGCTCGCACTGCCTGCTGCTGAGAAAGTGATTGCTTTTGCTGATATGACTTGCAATAACGACTGCGCGAAACGCCGCTATCTCGTTAGGGGTGCTACGGCAGACACCCTCTCGAGCACCCCGAAGACTTCTTGAGCCCTCGGCTGTGATGGGTTCCAGGCTGACAAAAGAACTGTCGTGTGTGCATTCGCGGACGAGAGAAAGTCTGAGGCAAGTTCGAGTGAACAAGGATCTCCTCGGGTCCGTCGTTTCCGTAGTGTAGCGGTTATCACGTCTGCTTCACACGCAGAAGGTCCCCGGTTCGATCCCGGGCGGGAACAGTATTTTCCTGCCTATGTCGTATTGTCCTCCAATGAGCCACGTCGTGTGTGGATCTGCTGCATGTCCCTTCGTTTTGCAAGTACCACATTTATTGAATTTTTTAGTTACGATGGCAACATCACTACAAGTTGTCTGTGAAGTAAGGTGCACACAAGCAGTTTCCGTGGTGTAGCGGTTATCACGTCTGCCTAACACGCAGAAGGTCCCCGGTTTGATCCCGGGCGGAAACACTTTTTCATCACTTTCAGCAAGACGTACTAACATGCATCTGCTACCATCTGTACCCGAAACCTTCGTAATCGCCTTCACGCGTCGGACCCGAGTGCCAATTGCTCACATCGAATAAGAAATTCATTTGATATTGACGGCGAGCTTTTTGCGCTGACTCAGCCACTGACGTGCGATCAGTTTGCACAAAACGCTAGGGCTCGTCCGGGATTTGAACCCGGGACCTCCTGCACCCTAAGCAGGAATCATACCCCTAGACCAACGAGCCCTGTGACACGGCGAATGCCAAATATTCCAGTCCCTCGATGTCGTCCAGGGTGCCCTGGAAGTCTCGTGTACGCTGGCGGGATGGGGGCGGCGCGAATTCCCGCGGTCGGCGGCCTTCCTGGGCTATTGGTACCTTCATGTAGAGCTGCCGCTGGGCTCGCACTGCCTGCTGCTGAGAAAGTGATTGCTTTTGCTGATATGACTTGCAATAACGACTGCGCGAAACGCCGCTATCTCGTTAGGGGTGCTGCGGCAGACACCCTCTCGAGCACCCCGAAGACTTCTTGAGCCCTTGGCTGTGATGGGTTCCAGGCTGACAAAAGAACTGTCGTGTGTGCATTCGCGGACGAGAGAAAGTCTGAGGCAAGTTCGAGTGAACAAGGATGGACTCCTCGGGTCCGTCGTTTCCGTAGTGTAGCGGTCATCACGTCTGCTTCACACGCAGAAGGTCCCCGGTTCGATCCCGGGCGGGAACAGTATTTTCCTGCCTATGTCGTATTGTCCTCCAATGAGCCACGTCGTGTGTGGATCTGCTGCATGTCCCTTCGTTTTGCAAGTACCACATTTATTGAATTTTTTTAGTTACGATGGCAACATCACTACAAGTTGTCTGTGAAGTAAGGTGCACACAAGCAGTTTCCGTGGTGTAGCGGTTATCACGTCTGCCTAACACGCAGAAGGTCCCCGGTTCGATCCCGGGCGGAAACACTTTTCCAACACTTTAAGCAAGACGTACTAACATGCATCTGCTACCATCTGTACCCGAAACCTTCGTAATCGCCTTCACGCGTCGGACCCGAGTGCCAATTGCTCACATCGAATAAGAAATTCATTTGATATTGACGGCGAGCTTTTTGCGCTGACTCAGCCACTGACGTGCGATCAGTTTGCACAAAACGCTAGGGCTCTTCCGGGATTTGAACCCTGGACCTCCTGCACCCTAAGCAGGAATCATACCCCTAGACCAACGAGCCCTGTGACACGGCGAATGCCAAATATTCCAGTCCCTCGATGTCGTCCAGGGTGCCCTGGAAGTCTCGTGTACGCTGGCAGGATGGGGGCGGCGCGAATTCCCGCGGTCGGCGGCCTTCCTGGGCTATTGGTACCTTCATGTAGAGCTGCCGCTGTGCTCGCACTGCCTGCTGCTGAGAAAGTGATTGCTTTTGCTGATATGACTTGCAATAACGACTGCGCGAAACGCCGCTATCTCGTTAGGGGTGCTACGGCAGACACCCTCTCGAGCACCCCGAAGACTTCTTGAGCCCTCGGCTGTGATGGGTTCCAGGCTGACAAAAGAACTGTCGTGTGTGCATTCGCGGACGAGAGAAAGTCTGAGGCAAGTTCGAGTGAACAAGGATGGACTCCTCGGGTCCGTCGTTTCCGTAGTGTAGCGGTTATCACGTCTGCTTCACGCGCAGAAGATCCCCGGTTCGATCCCGGGCGGGAACAGTATTTTCCTGCCTATGTCGTATTGTCCTCCAATGAGCCACGTCGTGTGTGGATCTGCTGCATGTCCCTTGGTTTTGCAAGTACCACATTTATTGAATTTTTTTAGTTACGATGGCAACATCACTACAAGTTGTCTGTGAAGTAAGGTGCACACAAGCAGTTTCCGTGTTTTAGCGGTTATCACGTCTGCCTAACACGCAGAAGGTCCCCGGTTCGATCCCGGGCGGAAACACTTTTCCAACACTTTAAGCAAGACGTACTAACATGCATCTGCTACCATCTGTACCCGAAACCTTCGTAATCGCCTTCACGCGTCGGACCCGAGTGCCAATTGCTCACATCGAATAAGAAATTCATTTGATATTGACGGCGAGCTTTTTGCGCTGACTCAGCCACTGACGTGCGATCAGTTTGCACAAAACGCTAGGGTTCTTCCGGGATTTGAACCCTGGACCTCCTGCACCCTAAGCAGGAATCATACCCCTAGACCAACGAGCCCTGTGACACGGCGAATGCCAAATATTCCAGTCCCTCGATGTCGTCCAGGGTGCCCTGGAAGTCTCGTGTACGCTGGCAGGATGGGGGCGGCGCGAATTCCCGCGGTCGGCGGCCTTCCTGGGCTATTGGTACCTTCATGTAGAGCTGCCGCTGTGCTCGCACTGCCTGCTGCTGAGAAAGTGATTGCTTTTGCTGATATGACTTGCAATAACGACTGCGCGAAACGCCGCTATCTCGTTAGGGGTGCTACGGCAGACACCCTCTCGAGCACCCCGAAGACTTCTTGAGCCCTCGGCTGTGATGGGTTCCAGGCTGACAAAAGAACTGTCGTGTGTGCATTCGCGGACGAGAGAAAGTCTGAGGCAAGTTCGAGTGAACAAGGATGGACTCCTCGGGTCCGTCGTTTCCGTAGTGTAGCGGTTATCACGTCTGCTTCACGCGCAGAAGGTCCCCGGTTCGATCCCGGGCGGGAACAGTATTTTCCTGCCTATGTCGTATTGTCCTCCAATGAGCCACGTCGTGTGTGGATCTGCTGCATGTCCCTTCGTTTTGCAAGTACCACATTTATTGAATTTTTTAGTTACGATGGCAACATCACTACAAGTTGTCTGTGAAGTAAGGTGCACACAAGCATTTTCCGTGGTGTAGCGGTTATCACGTCTGCCTAACACGCAGAAGGTCCCTGGTTCGATCCCGGGCGGAAACACTTTTTCATCACTTTCAGCAAGACGTACTAACATGCATCTGCTACCATCTGTACCCGAAACCTTCGTAATCGCCTTCACGCGTCGGACCCGAGTGCCAATTGCTCACATCGAATAAGAAATTCATTTGATATTGACGGCGAGCTTTTTGCGCTGACTCAGCCACTGACGTGCGATCAGTTTGCACAAAACGCTAGGGCTCTTCCGGGATTTGAACCCTGGACCTCCTGCACCCTAAGCAGGAATCATACCCCTAGACCAACGAGCCCTGTGACACGGCGAATGCCAAATATTCCAGTCCCTCGATGTCGTCCAGGGTGCCCTGGAAGTCTCGTGTACGCTGGCAGGATGGGGGCGGCGCGAATTCCCGCGGTCGGCGGCCTTCCTGGGCTATTGGTACCTTCATGTAGAGCTGCCGCTGTGCTCGCACTGCCTGCTGCTGAGAAAGTGATTGCTTTTGCTGATATGACTTGCAATAACGACTGCGCGAAACGCCGCTATCTCGTTAGGGGTGCTACGGCAGACACCCTCTCGAGCACCCCGAAGACTTCTTGAGCCCTCGGCTGTGATGGGTTCCAGGCTGACAAAAGAACTGTCGTGTGTGCATTCGCGGACGAGAGAAAGTCTGAGGCAAGTTCGAGTGAACAAGGATGGACTCCTCGGGTCCGTCGTTTCCGTAGTGTAGCGGTTATCACGTCTGCTTCACGCGCAGAAGATCCCCGGTTCGATCCCGGGCGGGAACAGTATTTTCCTGCCTATGTCGTATTGTCCTCCAATGAGCCACGTCGTGTGTGGATCTGCTGCATGTCCCTTCGTTTTGCAAGTACCACATTTATTGAATTTTTTAGTTACGATGGCAACATCACTACAAGTTGTCTGTGAAGTAAGGTGCACACAAGCATTTTCCGTGGTGTAGCGGTTATCACGTCTGCCTAACACGCAGAAGGTCCCCGGTTCGATCCCGGGCGGAAACACTTTTTCATCACTTTCAGCAAGACGTACTAACATGCATCTGCTACCATCTGTACCCGAAACCTTCGTAATCGCCTTCACGCGTCGGACCCGAGTGCCAATTGCTCACATCGAATAAGAAATTCATTTGATATTGACGGCGAGCTTTTTGCGCTGACTCAGCCACTGACGTGCGATCAGTTTGCACAAAACGCTAGGGCTCGTCCGGGATTTGAACCCGGGACCTCCGGCACCCTAACAGGAATCATACCCCTAGACCAACGAGCCCTGTGACACGGCGAATGCCAAATATTCCAGTCCCTCGATGTCGTCCAGGGTGCCCTGGAAGTCTCGTGTACGCTGGCGGGATGGGGGCGGCGCGAATTCCCGCGGTCGGCGGCCTTCCTGGGCTATTGGTACCTTCATGTAGAGCTGCCGCTGGGCTCGCACTGCCTGCTGCTGAGAAAGTGATTGCTTTTGCTGATATGACTTGCAATAACGACTGCGCGAAACGCCGCTATCTCGTTAGGGGTGCTACGGCAGACACCCTCTCGAGCACCCCGAAGACTTCTTGAGCCCTTGGCTGTGATGGGTTCCAGGCTGACAAAAGAACTGTCGTGTGTGCATTCGCGGACGAGAGAAAGTCTGAGGCAACTTCGAGTGAACAAGGATGGACTCCTCGGGTCCGTCGTTTCCGTAGTGTAGCGGTCATCACGTCTGCTTCACACGCAGAAGGTCCCCGGTTCGATCCCGGGCGGGAACAGTATTTTCCTGCCTATGTCGTATTGTCCTCCAATGAGCCACGTCGTGTGTGGATCTGCTGCATGTCCCTTGGTTTTGCAAGTACCACATTTATTGAATTTTTTTAGTTACGATGGCAACATCACTACAAGTTGTCTGTGAAGTAAGGTGCACACAAGCAGTTTCCGTGTTGTAGCGGTTATCACGTCTGCCTAACACGCAGAAGGTCCCCGGTTCGATCCCGGGCGGAAACACTTTTCCAACACTTTAAGCAAGACGTACTAACATGCATCTGCTACCATCTGTACCCGAAACCTTCGTAATCGCCTTCACGCGTCGGACCCGAGTGCCAATTGCTCACATCGAATAAGAAATTCATTTGATATTGACGGCGAGCTTTTTGCGCTGACTCAGCCACTGACGTGCGATCAGTTTGCACAAAACGCTAGGGTTCTTCCGGGATTTGAACCCTGGACCTCCTGCACCCTAAGCAGGAATCATACCCCTAGACCAACGAGCCCTGTGACACGGCGAATGCCAAATATTCCAGTCCCTCGATGTCGTCCAGGGTGCCCTGGAAGTCTCGTGTACGCTGGCAGGATGGGGGCGGCGCGAATTCCCGCGGTCGGCGGCCTTCCTGGGCTATTGGTACCTTCATGTAGAGCTGCCGCTGTGCTCGCACTGCCTGCTGCTGAGAAAGTGATTGCTTTTGCTGATATGACTTGCAATAACGACTGCGCGAAACGCCGCTATCTCGTTAGGGGTGCTACGGCAGACACCCTCTCGAGCACCCCGAAGACTTCTTGAGCCCTCGGCTGTGATGGGTTCCAGGCTGACAAAAGAACTGTCGTGTGTGCATTCGCGGACGAGAGAAAGTCTGAGGCAAGTTCGAGTGAACAAGGATGGACTCCTCGGGTCCGTCGTTTCCGTAGTGTAGCGGTTATCACGTCTGCTTCACGCGCAGAAGGTCCCCGGTTCGATCCCGGGCGGGAACAGTATTTTCCTGCCTATGTCGTATTGTCCTCCAATGAGCCACGTCGTGTGTGGATCTGCTGCATGTCCCTTCGTTTTGCAAGTACCACATTTATTGAATTTTTTAGTTACGATGGCAACATCACTACAAGTTGTCTGTGAAGTAAGGTGCACACAAGCATTTTCCGTGGTGTAGCGGTTATCACGTCTGCCTAACACGCAGAAGGTCCCTGGTTCGATCCCGGGCGGAAACACTTTTTCATCACTTTCAGCAAGACGTACTAACATGCATCTGCTACCATCTGTACCCGAAACCTTCGTAATCGCCTTCACGCGTCGGACCCGAGTGCCAATTGCTCACATCGAATAAGAAATTCATTTGATATTGACGGCGAGCTTTTTGCGCTGACTCAGCCACTGACGTGCGATCAGTTTGCACAAAACGCTAGGGCTCGTCCGGGATTTGAACCCGGGACCTCCGGCACCCTAACAGGAATCATACCCCTAGACCAACGAGCCCTGTGACACGGCGAATGCCAAATATTCCAGTCCCTCGATGTCGTCCAGGGTGCCCTGGAAGTCTCGTGTACGCTGGCGGGATGGGGGCGGCGCGAATTCCCGCGGTCGGCGGCCTTCCTGGGCTATTGGTACCTTCATGTAGAGCTGCCGCTGGGCTCGCACTGCCTGCTGCTGAGAAAGTGATTGCTTTTGCTGATATGACTTGCAATAACGACTGCGCGAAACGCCGCTATCTCGTTAGGGGTGCTACGGCAGACACCCTCTCGAGCACCCCGAAGACTTCTTGAGCCCTCGGCTGTGATGGGTTCCAGGCTGACAAAAGAACTGTCGTGTGTGCATTCGCGGACGAGAGAAAGTCTGAGGCAAGTTCGAGTGAACAAGGATGGACTCCTCGGGTCCGTCGTTTCCGTAGTGTAGCGGTTATCACGTCTGCTTCACACGCAGAAGGTCCCCGGTTCGATCCCGGGCGGGAACAGTATTTTCCTGCCTATGTCGTATTGTCCTCCAATGAGCCACGTCGTGTGTGGATCTGCTGCATGTCCCTTCGTTTTGCAAGTACCACATTTATTGAATTTTTTTAGTTACGATGGCAACATCACTACAAGTTGTCTGTGAAGTAAGGTGCACACAAGCAGTTTCCGTGGTGTAGCGGTTATCACGTCTGCCTAACACGCAGAAGGTCCCCGGTTCGATCCCGGGCGGAAACACTTTTTCATCACTTTCAGCAAGACGTACTAACATGCATCTGCTACCATCTGTACCCGAAACCTTCGTAATCGCCTTCACGCGTCGGACCCGAGTGCCAATTGCTCACATCGAATAAGAAATTCATTTGATATTGACGGCGAGCTTTTTGCGCTGACTCAGCCACTGACGTGCGATCAGTTTGCACAAAACGCTAGGGCTCGTCCGGGATTTGAACCCGGGACCTTCGGCACCCTAACAGGAATCATACCCCTTGACCAACGAGCCCTGTGACACGGCGAATGCCAAATATTCCAGTCCCTCGATGTCGTCCAGGGTGCCCTGGAAGTCTCGTGTACGCTGGCGGGATGGGGGCGGCGCGAATTCCCGCGGTCGGCGGCCTTCCTGGGCTATTGGTACCTTCATGTAGAGCTGCCGCTGGGCTCGCACTGCCTGCTGCTGAGAAAGTGATTGCTTTTGCTGATATGACTTGCAATAACGACTGCGCGAAACGCCGCTATCTCGTTAGGGGTGCTACGGCAGACACCCTCTCGAGCACCCCGAAGACTTCTTGAGCCCTCGGCTGTGATGGGTTCCAGGCTGAAAAAAGAACTGTCGTGTGTGCATTCGCGGACGAGAGAAAGTCTGAGGCAAGTTCGAGTGAACAAGGATGGACTCCTCGGGTCCGTCGTTTCCGTAGTGTAGCGGTCATCACGTCTGCTTCACACGCAGAAGGTCCCCGGTTCGATCCCGGGCGGGAACAGTATTTTCCTGCCTATGTCGTATTGTCCTCCAATGAGCCACGTCGTGTGTTGATCTGCTGCATGTCCCTTCGTTTTGCAAGTACCACATTTATTGAATTTTTTAGTTACGATGGCAACATCACTACAAGTTGTCTGTGAAGTAAGGTGCACACAAGCAGTTTCCGTGGTGTAGCGGTTATCACGTCTGCCTAACACGCAGAAGGTCCCCGGTTCGATCCCGGGCGGAAACACTTTTTCATCACTTTCAGCAAGACGTACTAACATGCATCTGCTACCATCTGTACCCGAAACCTTCGTAATCGCCTTCACGCGTCGGACCCGAGTGCCAATTGCTCACATCGAATAAGAAATTCATTTGATATTGACGGCGAGCTTTTTGCGCTGACTCAGCCACTGACGTGCGATCAGTTTGCACAAAACGCTAGGGCTCGTCCGGGATTTGAACCCGGGACCTTCGGCACCCTAACAGGAATCATACCCCTTGACCAACGAGCCCTGTGACACGGCGAATGCCAAATATTCCAGTCCCTCGATGTCGTCCAGGGTGCCCTGGAAGTCTCGTGTACGCTGGCGGGATGGGGGCGGCGCGAATTCCCGCGGTCGGCGGCCTTCCTGGGCTATTGGTACCTTCATGTAGAGCTGCCGCTGGGCTCGCACTGCCTGCTGCTGAGAAAGTGATTGCTTTTGCTGATATGACTTGCAATAACGACTGCGCGAAACGCCGCTATCTCGTTAGGGGTGCTACGGCAGACACCCTCTCGAGCACCCCGAAGACTTCTTGAGCCCTCGGCTGTGATGGGTTCAGGCTGACAAAAGAACTGTCGTGTGTGCATTCGCGGACGAGAGAAAGTCTGAGGCAAGTTCGAGTGAACAAGGATGGACTCCTCGGGTCCGTCGTTTCCGTAGTGTAGCGGTTATCACGTCTGCTTCACACGCAGAAGGTCCCCGGTTCGATCCCGGGCGGGAACAGTATTTTCCTGCCTATGTCGTATTGTCCTCCAATGAGCCACGTCGTGTGTGGATCTGCTGCATGTCCCTTGGTTTTGCAAGTACCACATTTATTGAATTTTTTTAGTTACGATGGCAACATCACTACAAGTTGTCTGTGAAGTAAGGTGCACACAAGCAGTTTCCGTGGTGTAGCGGTTATCACGTCTGCCTAACACGCAGAAGGTCCCCGGTTCGATACCGGGCGGAAACACTTTTCCAACACTTTAAGCAAGACGTACTAACATGCATCTGCTACCATCTGTACCCGAAACCTTCGTAATCGCCTTCACGCGTCGGACCCGAGTGCCAATTGCTCACATCGAATAAGAAATTCATTTGATATTGACGGCGAGCTTTTTGCGCTGACTCAGCCACTGACGTGCGATCAGTTTGCACAAAACGCTAGGGCTCTTCCGGGATTTGAACCCTGGACCTCCTGCACCCTAAGCAGGAATCATACCCCTAGACCAACGAGCCCTGTGACACGGCGAATGCCAAATATTCCAGTCCCTCGATGTCGTCCAGGGTGCCCTGGAAGTCTCGTGTACGCTGGCGGGATGGGGGCGGCGCGAATTCCCGCGGTCGGCGGCCTTCCTGGGCTATTGGTACCTTCATGTAGAGCTGCCGCTGGGCTCGCACTGCCTGCTGCTGAGAAAGTGATTGCTTTTGCTGATATGACTTGCAATAACGACTGCGCGAAACGCCGCTATCTCGTTAGGGGTGCTACGGCAGACACCCTCTCGAGCACCCCGAAGACTTCTTGAGCCCTCGGCTGTGATGGGTTCCAGGCTGACAAAAGAACTGTCGTGTGTGCATTCGCGGACGAGAGAAAGTCTGAGGCAAGTTCGAGTGAACAAGGATGGACTCCTCGGGTCCGTCGTTTCCGTAGTGTAGCGGTTATCACGTCTGCTTCACACGCAGAAGGTCCCCGGTTCGATCCCGGGCGGGCACAGTATTTTCCTGCCTATGTCGTATTGTCCTCCAATGAGCCACGTCGTGTGTGGATCTGCTGCATGTCCCTTCGTTTTGCAAGTACCACATTTATTGAATTTTTTTAGTTACGATGGCAACATCACTACAAGTTGTCTGTGAAGTAAGGTGCACACAAGCAGTTTCCGTGGTGTAGCGGTTATCACGTCTGCCTAACACGCAGAAGGTCCCCGGTTCGATCCCGGGCGGAAACACTTTTTCATCACTTTCAGCAAGACGTACTAACATGCATCTGCTACCATCTGTACCCGAAACCTTCGTAATCGCCTTCACGCGTCGGACCCGAGTGCCAATTGCTCACATCGAATAAGAAATTCATTTGATATTGACGGCGAGCTTTTTGCGCTGACTCAGCCACTGACGTGCGATCAGTTTGCACAAAACGCTAGGGCTCGTCCGGGATTTGAACCCGGGACCTTCGGCACCCTAACAGGAATCATACCCCTTGACCAACGAGCCCTGTGACACGGCGAATGCCAAATATTCCAGTCCCTCGATGTCGTCCAGGGTGCCCTGGAAGTCTCGTGTACGCTGGCGGGATGGGGGCGGCGCGAATTCCCGCGGTCGGCGGCCTTCCTGGGCTATTGGTACCTTCATGTAGAGCTGCCGCTGGGCTCGCACTGCCTGCTGCTGAGAAAGTGATTGCTTTTGCTGATATGACTTGCAATAACGACTGCGCGAAACGCCGCTATCTCGTTAGGGGTGCTACGGCAGACACCCTCTCGAGCACCCCGAAGACTTCTTGAGCCCTCGGCTGTGATGGGTTCAGGCTGACAAAAGAACTGTCGTGTGTGCATTCGCGGACGAGAGAAAGTCTGAGGCAAGTTCGAGTGAACAAGGATGGACTCCTCGGGTCCGTCGTTTCCGTAGTGTAGCGGTTATCACGTCTGCTTCACACGCAGAAGGTCCCCGGTTCGATCCCGGGCGGGAACAGTATTTTCCTGCCTATGTCGTATTGTCCTCCAATGAGCCACGTCGTGTGTGGATCTGCTGCATGTCCCTTCGTTTTGCAAGTACCACATTTATTGAATTTTTTTAGTTACGATGGCAACATCACTACAAGTTGTCTGTGAAGTAAGGTGCACACAAGCAGTTTCCGTGGTGTAGCGGTTATCACGTCTGCCTAACACGCAGAAGGTCCCCGGTTCGATCCCGGGCGGAAACACTTTTCCAACACTTTAAGCAAGACGTACTAACATGCATCTGCTACCATCTGTACCCGAAACCTTCGTAATCGCCTTCACGCGTCGGACCCGAGTGCCAATTGCTCACATCGAATAAGAAATTCATTTGATATTGACGGCGAGCTTTTTGCGCTGACTCAGCCACTGACGTGCGATCAGTTTGCACAAAACGCTAGGGCTCTTCCGGGATTTGAACCCTGGACCTCCTGCACCCTAAGCAGGAATCATACCCCTAGACCAACGAGCCCTGTGACACGGCGAATGCCAAATATTCCAGTCCCTCGATGTCGTCCAGGGTGCCCTGGAAGTCTCGTGTACGCTGGCGGGATGGGGGCGGCGCGAATTCCCGCGGTCGGCGGCCTTCCTGGGCTATTGGTACCTTCATGTAGAGCTGCCGCTGGGCTCGCACTGCCTGCTGCTGAGAAAGTGATTGCTTTTGCTGATATGACTTGCAATAACGACTGCGCGAAACGCCGCTATCTCGTTAGGGGTGCTACGGCAGACACCCTCTCGAGCACCCCGAAGACTTCTTGAGCCCTCGGCTGTGATGGGTTCCAGGCTGACAAAAGAACTGTCGTGTGTGCATTCGCGGACGAGAGAAAGTCTGAGGCAAGTTCGAGTGAACAAGGATGGACTCCTCGGGTCCGTCGTTTCCGTAGTGTAGCGGTTATCACGTCTGCTTCACACGCAGAAGGTCCCCGGTTCGATCCCGGGCGGGCACAGTATTTTCCTGCCTATGTCGTATTGTCCTCCAATGAGCCACGTCGTGTGTGGATCTGCTGCATGTCCCTTCGTTTTGCAAGTACCACATTTATTGAATTTTTTTAGTTACGATGGCAACATCACTACAAGTTGTCTGTGAAGTAAGGTGCACACAAGCAGTTTCCGTGGTGTAGCGGTTATCACGTCTGCCTAACACGCAGAAGGTCCCCGGTTCGATCCCGGGCGGAAACACTTTTTCATCACTTTCAGCAAGACGTACTAACATGCATCTGCTACCATCTGTACCCGAAACCTTCGTAATCGCCTTCACGCGTCGGACCCGAGTGCCAATTGCTCACATCGAATAAGAAATTCATTTGATATTGACGGCGAGCTTTTTGCGCTGACTCAGCCACTGACGTGCGATCAGTTTGCACAAAACGCTAGGGCTCGTCCGGGATTTGAACCCGGGACCTTCGGCACCCTAACAGGAATCATACCCCTTGACCAACGAGCCCTGTGACACGGCGAATGCCAAATATTCCAGTCCCTCGATGTCGTCCAGGGTGCCCTGGAAGTCTCGTGTACGCTGGCGGGATGGGGGCGGCGCGAATTCCCGCGGTCGGCGGCCTTCCTGGGCTATTGGTACCTTCATGTAGAGCTGCCGCTGGGCTCGCACTGCCTGCTGCTGAGAAAGTGATTGCTTTTGCTGATATGACTTGCAATAACGACTGCGCGAAACGCCGCTATCTCGTTAGGGGTGCTACGGCAGACACCCTCTCGAGCACCCCGAAGACTTCTTGAGCCCTCGGCTGTGATGGGTTCAGGCTGACAAAAGAACTGTCGTGTGTGCATTCGCGGACGAGAGAAAGTCTGAGGCAAGTTCGAGTGAACAAGGATGGACTCCTCGGGTCCGTCGTTTCCGTAGTGTAGCGGTTATCACGTCTGCTTCACACGCAGAAGGTCCCCGGTTCGATCCCGGGCGGGAACAGTATTTTCCTGCCTATGTCGTATTGTCCTCCAATGAGCCACGTCGTGTGTGGATCTGCTGCATGTCCCTTCGTTTTGCAAGTACCACATTTATTGAATTTTTTTAGTTACGATGGCAACATCACTACAAGTTGTCTGTGAAGTAAGGTGCACACAAGCAGTTTCCGTGGTGTAGCGGTTATCACGTCTGCCTAACACGCAGAAGGTCCCCGGTTCGATCCCGGGCGGAAACACTTTTCCAACACTTTAAGCAAGACGTACTAACATGCATCTGCTACCATCTGTACCCGAAACCTTCGTAATCGCCTTCACGCGTCGGACCCGAGTGCCAATTGCTCACATCGAATAAGAAATTCATTTGATATTGACGGCGAGCTTTTTGCGCTGACTCAGCCACTGACGTGCGATCAGTTTGCACAAAACGCTAGGGCTCTTCCGGGATTTGAACCCTGGACCTCCTGCACCCTAAGCAGGAATCATACCCCTAGACCAACGAGCCCTGTGACACGGCGAATGCCAAATATTCCAGTCCCTCGATGTCGTCCAGGGTGCCCTGGAAGTCTCGTGTACGCTGGCGGGATGGGGGCGGCGCGAATTCCCGCGGTCGGCGGCCTTCCTGGGCTATTGGTACCTTCATGTAGAGCTGCCGCTGGGCTCGCACTGCCTGCTGCTGAGAAAGTGATTGCTTTTGCTGATATGACTTGCAATAACGACTGCGCGAAACGCCGCTATCTCGTTAGGGGTGCTACGGCAGACACCCTCTCGAGCACCCCGAAGACTTCTTGAGCCCTCGGCTGTGATGGGTTCCAGGCTGACAAAAGAACTGTCGTGTGTGCATTCGCGGACGAGAGAAAGTCTGAGGCAAGTTCGAGTGAACAAGGATGGACTCCTCGGGTCCGTCGTTTCCGTAGTGTAGCGGTTATCACGTCTGCTTCACACGCAGAAGGTCCCCGGTTCGATCCCGGGCGGGCACAGTATTTTCCTGCCTATGTCGTATTGTCCTCCAATGAGCCACGTCGTGTGTGGATCTGCTGCATGTCCCTTCGTTTTGCAAGTACCACATTTATTGAATTTTTTTAGTTACGATGGCAACATCACTACAAGTTGTCTGTGAAGTAAGGTGCACACAAGCAGTTTCCGTGGTGTAGCGGTTATCACGTCTGCCTAACACGCAGAAGGTCCCCGGTTCGATCCCGGGCGGAAACACTTTTTCATCACTTTCAGCAAGACGTACTAACATGCATCTGCTACCATCTGTACCCGAAACCTTCGTAATCGCCTTCACGCGTCGGACCCGAGTGCCAATTGCTCACATCGAATAAGAAATTCATTTGATATTGACGGCGAGCTTTTTGCGCTGACTCAGCCACTGACGTGCGATCAGTTTGCACAAAACGCTAGGGCTCGTCCGGGATTTGAACCCGGGACCTTCGGCACCCTAACAGGAATCATACCCCTTGACCAACGAGCCCTGTGACACGGCGAATGCCAAATATTCCAGTCCCTCGATGTCGTCCAGGGTGCCCTGGAAGTCTCGTGTACGCTGGCGGGATGGGGGCGGCGCGAATTCCCGCGGTCGGCGGCCTTCCTGGGCTATTGGTACCTTCATGTAGAGCTGCCGCTGGGCTCGCACTGCCTGCTGCTGAGAAAGTGATTGCTTTTGCTGATATGACTTGCAATAACGACTGCGCGAAACGCCGCTATCTCGTTAGGGGTGCTACGGCAGACACCCTCTCGAGCACCCCGAAGACTTCTTGAGCCCTCGGCTGTGATGGGTTCCAGGCTGAAAAAAGAACTGTCGTGTGTGCATTCGCGGACGAGAGAAAGTCTGAGGCAAGTTCGAGTGAACAAGGATGGACTCCTCGGGTCCGTCGTTTCCGTAGTGTAGCGGTTATCACGTCTGCTTCACACGCAGAAGGTCCCCGGTTCGATCCCGGGCGGGAACAGTATTTTCCTGCCTATGTCGTATTGTCCAATGAGCCACGTCGTGTGTGGATCTGCTGCATGTCCCTTCGTTTTGCAAGTACCACATTTATTGAATTTTTTAGTTACGATGGCAACATCACTACAAGTTGTCTGTGAAGTAAGGTGCACACAAGCAGTTTCCGTGGTGTAGCGGTTATCACGTCTGCCTAACACGCAGAAGGTCCCCGGTTCGATCCCGGGCGGAAACACTTTTTCATCACTTTAAGCAAGACGTACTAACATGCATCTGCTACCATCTGTACCCGAAACCTTCGTAATCGCCTTCACGCGTCGGACCCGAGTGCCAATTGCTCACATCGAATAAGAAATTCATTTGATATTGACGGCGAGCTTTTTGCGCTGACTCAGCCACTGACGTGCGATCAGTTTGCACAAAACGCTAGGGCTCGTCCGGGATTTGAACCCGGGACCTCCTGCACCCTAAGCAGGAATCATACCCCTAGACCAACGAGCCCTGTGACACGGCGAATGCCAAATATTCCAGTCCCTCGATGTCGTCCAGGGTGCCCTGGAAGTCTCGTGTACGCTGGCGGGATGGGGGCGGCGCGAATTCCCGCGGTCGGCGGCCTTCCTGGGCTATTGGTACCTTCATGTAGAGCTGCCGCTGGGCTCGCACTGCCTGCTGCTGAGAAAGTGATTGCTTTTGCTGATATGACTTGCAATAACGACTGCGCGAAACGCCGCTATCTCGTTAGGGGTGCTACGGCAGACACCCTCTCGAGCACCCCGAAGACTTCTTGAGCCCTCGGCTGTGATGGGTTCCAGGCTGAAAAAAGAACTGTCGTGTGTGCATTCGCGGACGAGAGAAAGTCTGAGGCAAGTTCGAGTGAACAAGGATGGACTCCTCGGGTCCGTCGTTTCCGTAGTGTAGCGGTTATCACGTCTGCTTCACGCGCAGAAGGTCCCCGGTTCGATCCCGGGCGGGAACAGTATTTTCCTGCCTATGTCGTATTGTCCTCCAATGAGCCACGTCGTGTGTGGATCTGCTGCATGTCCCTTCGTTTTGCAAGTACCACATTTATTGAATTTTTTAGTTACGATGGCAACATCACTACAAGTTGTCTGTGAAGTAAGGTGCACACAAGCAGTTTCCGTGGTGTAGCGGTTATCACGTCTGCCTAACACGCAGAAGGTCCCCGGTTCGATCGCGGGCGGAAACACTTTTCCAACACTTTAAGCAAGACGTACTAACATGCATCTGCTACCATCTGTACCCGAAACCTTCGTAATCGCCTTCACGCGTCGGACCCGAGTGCCAATTGCTCACATCGAATAAGAAATTCATTTGATATTGACGGCGAGCTTTTTGCGCTGACTCAGCCACTGACGTGCGATCAGTTTGCACGAAACGCTAGGGCTCGTCCGGGATTTGAACCCGGGACCTCCTGCACCCTAAGCAGGAATCATACCCCTAGACCAACGAGCCCTGTGACACGGCGAATGCCAAATATTCCAGTCCCTCGATGTCGTCCAGGGTGCCCTGGAAGTCTCGTGTACGCTGGCGGGATGGGGGCGGCGCGAATTCCCGCGGTCGGCGGCCTTCCTGGGCTATTGGTACCTTCATGTAGAGCTGCCGCTGGGCTCGCACTGCCTGCTGCTGAGAAAGTGATTGCTTTTGCTGATATGACTTGCAATAACGACTGCGCGAAACGCCGCTATCTCGTTAGGGGTGCTACGGCAGACACCCTCTCGAGCACCCCGAAGACTTCTTGAGCCCTCGGCTGTGATGGGTTCCAGGCTGACAAAAGAACTGTCGTGTGTGCATTCGCGGACGAGAGAAAGTCTGAGGCAAGTTCGAGTGAACAAGGATGGACTCCTCGGGTCCGTCGTTTCCGTAGTGTAGCGGTTATCACGTCTGCTTCACACGCAGAAGGTCCCCGGTTCGATCCCGGGCGGGAACAGTATTTTCCTGCCTATGTCGTATTGTCCTCCAATGAGCCACGTCGTGTGTGGATCTGCTGCATATCCCTTCGTTTTGCAAGTACCACATTTATTGAATTTTTTAGTTACGATGGCAACATCACTACAAGTTGTCTGTGAAGTAAGGTGCACACAAGCAGTTTCCGTGGTGTAGCGGTTATCACGTCTGCCTAACACGCAGAAGGTCCCCGGTTCGATCCCGGGCAGAAACACTTTTTCATCACTTTAAGCAAGACGTACTAACCTGCATCTGCTACCATCTGTACCCGAAACCTTCGTAATCGCCTTCACGCGTCGGACCCGAGTGCCAATTGCTCACATCGAATAAGAAATTCATTTGATATTGACGGCGAGCTTTTTGCGCTGACTCAGCCACTGACGTGCGATCAGTTTGCACAAAACGCTAGGGCTCGTCCGGGATTTGAACCCGGGACCTCCTGCACCCTAAGCAGGAATCATACCCCCTTTTTTTTTTTTTTTTTTTTTTTTGTTCCTTATCGTTTTTCGTTTGTCTTGACAAATTTTCCAAAAGATATTTTTTTTTTTGTTCCTTAATCTCTAATCTCTTTGTTCGTTGTATTGTGGTTAGACGGTTGTCTTCTGTCCATCTTCGTTGTTCGTTTTCTTTCTTCGGGTTTGCATTTTTGTTGATTAAAAGACACCAAAATATTTATATCGTCGAAAGAACCGCTACTGGGAAGGAAATATTCGTGAAATTCAGACGTCGTCATATGCATCATACCCAGGAGACAAATGAGTGTCTTCGCAGAGAGTATATCCTTCGACTGTAGTACAGGGAGGACGAATTGTTGTAACCGACGTCCCACTTGTCCATGTTCTATGGCATCCCAAGGACGACGTGAAGAAAATGTTGAAATGTTGATTGATACCGGTGACCATATTGGCTGGTTGTGCGCCAGTGTTGTGTTGAGAGATAGACTTGAAAATCTAAGACATTAGGGGCACTGCCGGACAGAATATAGTTGATAAAATGTCCCACGAGCCATAGGTAACTGTTATGTTTGGCAGCTGGGAAAAGTCGGAAATCTGGGCGCAGAATGTCTTGGATCTGAATCGCATGAGGCGCAGTCCGGTTAAGCACAGGGAGTTTTTTGCGCGTCCAGTTCCAGATGTGCACTTGGTCCTTGCAGACAAACAGATGCGCAATAGTCGCCACCACGTGGCACAAGCCGCAGTAGGGACTCGGTTCAAGATTAATCCTGTGTCGCTTTTCTTGCGTCGGTACAGTTTCAGTGACCACGTCATACCATTTGGAGCGAACATCTGTCGGAAGTGTCGGATTATGAATGTTAGTCCAAACGAGGGACCAATTGCAAGCCGGATACTTCTTTTCCAAGGGGCCAGGCAGTGACGGCCGAAGTAAGTGGCGGTACAGTTGAACTGTCGGCTTCTTGAAAAGCTCGTCGTCGAGATAGCTACTTTCAAGATAATACAGTGCTATATGCTGAAAGTGCGGGCTGACGCGGCCAATGTCCACAGGCGGAGAGAAGTTGGGAGGGCGGAACAGCTGATAGAGCCGCTTCGTGACGGTGTCTTCGCTGGCGGTGAGTATACGCCATGAGCGTTTCAGATACAGAGCCAAGGCGTGAATGCCGGGGTTTTTCAAGCCGAGGCCTCCCATATCGCATGGCAAAGCTGTCGTGGTGAAGGAAACCTTAAAAATATTGAGCTTCCAGACGTACCAGGCGGCCGCCGCTAGAAGTGATCTTGCTACTGTGGTTGGCATGGGTAAGACGGCGGCAACAAACTGTAATTTGGAGAGGGCATAAGAATTGACGAAAAAGGCTCGCTGCAAACGATCGAGGTGTCGCATATTTTGGTCACGCAGGAGTGCTTTTATCGCCTGAATTTTGGGTATCCAATTTTTGTGAGACATGTCCAGTGGCCGGGCCGTGACGTAGAGACCAAGGTGTTTTCTAGTCTGTACACAGGGCAGCCAAGCGTCGCCCGTGAGCGGTCGTTCCTGACCAAGCGTTAAGACGGCGGATTTATTGACGTTTAACATTGCACCACTATCGCTTTGGAATTCCTCAAGAATGCGCTTCGCTGCGGTGACATCGCGAACGTCATTAAGGAGCACGCTGACATCGTCGGCGTATGCTTGGACCACAGACTTGACACCATAAAACTGGAATCCAGGTAGGCTATGATGTAGGCGGCGCAACAAGGGTTCCATGAGGATCGCATAAAGCGTCGTTGAGAGAGGGCAGCCTTGCTTGATACCCCGTGAGAGCTGGATGTACTCCGTCAATGTATTATTGATCAAGAACCGTGTACGTGTACCACGGATACAGTTGTTGATGAGGTGGATAAAATTAAGACTGAAGCCCATAGTTTCCATCACGCTACTGAGATAACGATAGTCAGCCCGATCGTAAGCCTTGTCAAAATCGAGAAATGCTATGGCCATAGGAGTGTGGGTGGCCCAGGTGAGGGAGACGAGATCCCGATACAGCGCCAAAATGGTGGACAATGAGCGACCACGTATCGCACTCATTTGGTATGGTCCCAGAAGATCGGGTAACAGCTGCCGTAATCGGGCGTTGAGGGCGCGCGTCAGAAGTTTAAAGTCCGCATTGAGCAAAGTAATGGGCCGCAGATCTTTGGTGGTGATCGGCGTCGGCGTCTTAGGTAGTAAAACAGTTAACCCCTCTGTGAAGGCTTGGGGCAGAGCAATCCCACGTAGTATTTCATTGTACATCTCCGTGAGTCCGTCCCCTAATATAGGCCAATATTTGACGTAAAACTCGACAGAGAGCCCGTCCGTGCCCGGAGATTTATTTCGTGGTGCGGCAAGCAGGGCATCCTTTAGTTCTTCGTTGGTAAAGGGAGCGAGCAAGTCCCGATTGTGGTCGTCGGTAATGCGGTACGGTGGGTGTCCAGAGTGATACCATTCTCGCACTTTCTCATGTGGTACATCCGCACGGGCGTAAAGTGCGGCAAAGTGGTTGGTAACATGGTTTTTGATGTCGCGGTGTTGGGTATAAAAAGCACCGTCGGCATCTTGCAACTTATGAATAAGTTTCCTGCGCGCCGCATGTAACTGTTGGACGATATGGTGAACAGACGTCTGCTGTTGCGGCAAGTTGGTGAAGTCACGTGCACGAATCTGGTGGCCGATAGCGTTCCGTCCCATCAAGGATGTAATTTTCGCTTGGAGTCTGCGTACGTGCGTGATGTTATTAGGCACCTGATGATAATCCCGGTACAATTCTCGCAGGGCGCAGAAATAGAATTCAGTGATTTCCTTCTCACCGCGCGCGCGAATCCTGGCGTGGTGTCTGACGCAAGTAATGAGTTTCCTCTTTGCATAAAGCGTCCACCAATCAATCCACGTGGGGTACGTGGGTCTGCGTGATGTTACGGAATGCCAAACCGACCGTATCTCACGCTCTAAAGTGGCGTCTTGTAAGAGGCGACAGTTGAGTTGCCATCGTCCGAAGCCTCTGTAAACCTTCTGCGGCGAGTGATTAAAGACGGTGTGGTAAGCGATATGGTCACTGAAATTAACGGGCCAATATTCGCAAGTTCCCACGTCGGCTAAAAGATCGCGGTGCACATATATGCGATCTAACCTGCTGGAAGACGTCGGCGTAAAGTGAGTAAAGGCAACATCGTCTGGGTGTAAGGTCTCCCACGTGTCGACTAACTGCAATTCTGTGACCAGTGTCAGCAGTTCCTGACTGAAGTTAAAATTCGGCGTTTGATCGGAGCGGCGCAAAACGCAATTAAAGTCACCACCCATAATAATACGCAGACGCAAGTCGGTGATTAAAGGCGCTATCTCTCCAGTATAAAACTCCTTCCTCGCCGCTCGCGCGCTGGAACCGGAGGGAGCGTACACATTAAGAAGGAGTACATCATGGAACTGGGCGGCAATGCCCCGTCCTGTAGGTAACATGGACAAACAAGAACATTCAATGCCTTCCCGATACAGAATGATGGTACCGGCCTCCGTTCCTATATTGACAATGGCGTCATAACCGGGGACGTCGGCTAGGAGTGGAGTCATGGCTTCCTGTACGAACAGAATATCTATATCAGCGGCCCGTAAATACTGTCGAAGGCTGTGGATTTTTGCTTGAGAGACAATGCGGTTTACATTCAGAGTAGAAATCTTATAGGATTGTCGTGAACGGAGCGATATGGGACGACTGGTCATCTGCAGATGGAAACAGGTAAGATTTTTATCCCTTCAGCAGTCGTCCGCTTCGGAGGTCGAATAAGTCTAGACGTCGCCGTCCGTGGAAGCTGCATTGCGCCGGGGCGTAAGCAGCGTATCACCAGTTGCCATCGGTTCGTCACGGTCGGGAATGCCGGCCATATCTTCAGCGTCATCCGCCCAATTGACAACAGACACAGCCGTTGTCGCGCCTGCTGTGGCGGTTCCGGAACCGCATAGCGGGCCGTCACCCTGCGCATCCGGCACTTGGTCCGTCCGCGGTGGTGCACAAGTCTCTGCCCTCCCCGTGTCAAGGTTGGAGACATCATCGTCAATAGTCATGGGTGAGGCCAACGACGGAAGACAATCGTCGGTCCCCGAAGTGTCATCGCAGATCATGCGGCCTGCTTGTTTGGCCTTTTCACGCAAGAGGGGCGCCGATTGGGCCGCCTCAGGACGAGCGATCCGACGTTTCTTGTGTTTTTTCGGGGAGGACCTACCGACGGAGACTTCCGCATTCTCTAAGGGAAGAGGAAGAGTCCCTGTCTCTTGCCGTCTGTCAACATCGGTAGTAGCAGCCTCTACGCCGTCGACCCGAGCTGCCTCACGTGAGGCGTCACGGGGCGCCGCGTCTAGTAAGCCAGTGGCCGGCAAAGCTTCCTGAGTGGTAGATATTTCCATAGGTACATCTCCGTCCTTCGTAATATCGGCCACACGAAGTCCCACGTCCACAGCCGGCGCCGTGGGTGTATTAGCACGGACCGCCGCTACATAAGTAGTCGGTAATATTGTCGGTTGCGTGGGAGTGGCTAGTTCGCCCGCAGGCAGCTGTGTTACACGTCGTTGGATGCACTGTGCTCGGACGTGTCCTGTGGAATTACAGCCGGAACATGTACGGGGCTGTCCCTCATACATGATTATCGCCCTGTATCCACAAATCGTTAGGTAGGATGGAATATGCCGTTGCAATTCGATCTTAATTTGCCGCACACCATTCAAGACAGGATACTTATGGAACGAGGCCCACTTTTCGGCAATGTTACTGATAATTTTGCCGTAGGACTGAAGAGAAGCATTAATTTGTTCGGCCGTGATTTCAAAAGGCAACTCGAAAATCCTGACGGTGCGAATACCAAGACCAGCGTGGACAACAGTAACCTCACCCACATTTCCGTCACTGTGTCGAAATTTATAAGTACCGCCACATGACTCGATGATTTTGTCGCACAATTCTGGGTCACGCAATTTGATATAAACCGTGCTACTAACAATAGACAAATGGATGCCAATGATATCGGTGGGGGGTAATTTTACGTCTTCATCAAGAAATCGTTCGACTTCGTAATACTTCGGTCGAGAGAAACTGCCATCAAACATAAACTTCAAAGTATCTTTTCGCTCTGGGTGATCCATGTTAGGTTCTAGTCGTCAACAACAAGATTTAATGCGCGCCGCAACGGCCCTCGACTCACCACGTGCCGTACCGCAAGCCGCAGCTGAGCACGTAAACAACGCTCCAGGCACGTCCGACTGGCACGACGGCCGCACCTCGACTACCGTACCCCTAGACCAACGAGCCCTGTGACACGGCGAATGCCAAATATTCCAGTCCCTCGATGTCGTCCAGGGTGCCCTGGAAGTCTCGTGTACGCTGGCGGGATGGGGGCGGCGCGAATTCCCGCGGTCGGCGGCCTTCCTGGGCTATTGGTACCTTCATGTAGAGCTGCCGCTGGGCTCGCACTGCCTGCTGCTGAGAAAGTGATTGCTTTTGCTGATATGACTTGCAATAACGACTGCGCGAAACGCCGCTATCTCGTTAGGGGTGCTACGGCAGACACCCTCTCGAGCACCCCGAAGACTTCTTGAGCCCTCGGCTGTGATGGGTTCCAGGCTGACAAAAGAACTGTCGTGTGTGCATTCGCGGACGAGAGAAAGTCTGAGGCACGTTCGAGTGAACAAGGATGGACTCCTCGGGTCCGTCGTTTCTGTAGTGTAGCGGTTATCACGTCTGCTTCACACGCGGAAGGTCCCCGGTTCGATCCCGGGCGGGAACAGTATTTTCCTGCCTATGTCGTATTGTCCTCCAATGAGCCACGTCGTGTGTGGATCTGCTGCATGTCCTTTCGTTTTGCAAGTACCACATTTATTGAATTTTTTAGTTACGATGGCAACATCACTACAAGTTGTCTGTGAAGTAAGGTGCACACAAGCAGTTTCCGTGGTGTAGCGGTTATCACGTCTGCCTAACACGCAGAAGGTCCCCGGTTCGATCCCGGGCGGAAACACTTTTTCATCACTTTAAGCAAGACGTACTAACATGCATCTGCTACCATCTGTACCCGAAACCTTCGTAATCGCCTTCACGCGTCGGACCCGAGTGCCAATTGCTCACATCGAATAAGAAATTCATTTGATATTGACGGCGAGCTTTTTGCGCTGACTCAGCCACTGACGTGCGATCAGTTTGCACGAAACGCTAGGGCTCGTCCGGGATTTGAACCCGGGACCTCCTGCACCCTAAGCAGGAATCATACCCCTAGACCAACGAGCCCTGTGACACGGCGAATGCCAAATATTCCAGTCCCTCGATGTCGTCCAGGGTGCCCTGGAAGTCTCGTGTACGCTGGCGGGATGGGGGCGGCGCGAATTCCCGCGGTCGGCGGCCTTCCTGGGCTATTGGTACCTTCATGTAGAGCTGCCTCTGGGCTCGCACTGCCTGCTGCTGAGAAAGTGATTGCTTTTGCTGATATGACTTGCAATAACGACTGCGCGAAACGCCGCTATCTCGTTAGGGGTGCTACGGCAGACACCCTCTCGAGCACCCCGAAGACTTCTTGAGCCCTCGGCTGTGATGGGTTCCAGGCTGACAAAAGAACTGTCGTGTGTGCATTCGCGGACGAGAGAAAGTCTGAGGCAAGTTCGAGTGAGCAAGGATGGACTCCTCGGGTCCGTCGTTTCCGTAGTGTAGCGGTTATCACGTCTGCTTCACACGCAGAAGGTCCCCGGTTCGATCCCGGGCGGGAACAGTATTTTCCTGCCTATGTCGTATTGTCCTCCAATGAGCCACGTCGTGTGTGGATCTGCTGCATGTCCCTTCGTTTTGCAAGTACCTCATTTATTGAATTTTTTAGTTACGATGGCAACATCACTACAAGTTGTCTGTGAAGTAAGGTGCACACAAGCAGTTTCCGTGGTGTAGCGGTTATCACGTCTGCCTAACACGCAGAAGGTCCCCGGTTCGATCCCGGGCGGAAACACTTTTTCATCACTTTAAGCAAGACGTACTAACATGCATCTGCTACCATCTGTACCCGAAACCTTCGTAATCGCCTTCACGCGTCGGACCCGAGTGCCAATTGCTCACATCGAATAAGAAATTCATTTGATATTGACGGCGAGCTTTTTGCGCTGACTCAGCCACTGACGTGCGATCAGTTTGCACAAAACGCTGGGGCTCGTCCGGGATTTGAACCCGGGACCTCCTGCACCCTAAGCAGGAATCATACCCCTAGACCAACGAGCCCTGTGACACAGCGAATGCCAAATATTCCAGTCCTTCGATGTCGTCCAGGATGCCCTGGAAGTCTCGTGTACGCTGGCGGGATGGGGGCGGCGCGAATTCCCGCGGTCGGCGGCCTTCCTGGGCTATTGGTACCTTCATGTAGAGCTGCCGCTGGGCTCGCACTGCCTGATGCTGAGAAAGTGATCGCTTTTGCTGATATGACTTGCAATAACGACTGCGCGAAACGCCGCTATCTCGTTAGGGGTGCTACGGCAGACACCCTCTCGAGCAAGCCGAAGACTTCTTGAGCCCTCGGCTGTGATGGGTTCCAGGCTGACAAAAGAACTGTCGTGTGTGCATTCGCGGACGAGAGAAAGTCTGAGGCAAGTTCGAGTGAACAAGGATGGACTCCTCGGGTCCGTCGTTTCCGTAGTGGAGCGGTTATCACGTCTGCTTCACACGCAGAAGGTCCCCGGTTCGATCCCGGGCGGGAACAGTATTTTCCTGCCTATGTCGTATTGTCCTCCAATGAGCCACGTCGTGTGTGGATCTGCTGCATGTCCCTTCGTTTTGCAAGTACCTCATTTATTGAATTTTTTAGTTACGATGGCAACATCACTACAAGTTGTCTGTGAAGTAAGGTGCACACAAGCAGTTTCCGTGGTGTAGCGGTTATCACGTCTGCCTAACACGCAGATGGTCCCCGGTTCGATCCCGGGCGGAAACACTTTTTCATCACTTTAAGCAAGACGTACTAACATGCATCTGCTACCATCTGTACCCGAAACCTTCGTAATCGCCTTCACGCGTCGGACCCGAGTGCCAATTGCTCACATCGAATAAGAAATTCATTTTATATTGACGGCGAGCTTTTTGCGCTGACTCAGCCACTGACGTGCGATCAGTTTGCACAAAACGCTAGGGCTCGTCCGGGATTTGAACCCTGGACCTCCTGCCCCCTAAGCAGGAATCATACCCCTAGACCAACGAGCCCTGTGACACGGCGAATGCCAAATATTCCAGTCCCTCGATGTCGTCCAGGGTGCCCTGGAAGTCTCGTGTACGCTAGCGGGATGGGGGCGGCGCGAATTCCCGCGGTCGGCGGCCTTCCTGGGCTATTGGTACCTTCATGTAGAGCTGCCGCTGGGCTCGCACTGCCTGCTGCTGAGAAAGTGATTGCTTTTGCTGATATGACTTGCAATAACGACTGCGCGAAACGCCGCTATCTCGTTAGGGGTGCTACGGCAGACACCCTCTCGAGCAAGCCGAAGACTTCTTGAGCCCTCGGCTGTGATGGGTTCCAGGCTGACAAAAGAACTGTCGTGTGTGCATTCGCGGACGAGAGAAAGTCTGAGGCAAGTTCGAGTGAACAAGGATGGACTCCTCGGGTCCGTCGTTTCCGTAGTGGAGCGGTTATCACGTCTGCTTCACACGCAGAAGGTCCCCGGTTCGATCCCGGGCGGGAACAGTATTTTCCTGCCTATGTCGTATTGTCCTCCAATGAGCCACGTCGTGTGTGGATCTGCTGCATGTCCCTTCGTTTTGCAAGTACCTCATTTATTGAATTTTTTAGTTACGATGGCAACATCACTACAAGTTGTCTGTGAAGTAAGGTGCACACAAGCAGTTTCCGTGGTGTAGCGGTTATCACGTCTGCCTAACACGCAGATGGTCCCCGGTTCGATCCCGGGCGGAAACACTTTTTCATCACTTTAAGCAAGACGTACTAACATGCATCTGCTACCATCTGTACCCGAAACCTTCGTAATCGCCTTCACGCGTCGGACCCGAGTGCCAATTGCTCACATCGAATAAGAAATTCATTTGATATTGACGGCGAGCTTTTTGCGCTGACTCAGCCACTGACGTGCGATCAGTTTGCACAAAACGCTGGGGCTCGTCCGGGATTAGAACCCGGGACCTCCTGCACCCTAAGCAGGAATCATACCCCTAGACCAACGAGCCCTGTGACACAGCGAATGCCAAATATTCCAGTCCTACGATGTCGTCCAGGATGCCCTGGAAGTCTCGTGTACGCTGGCGGGATGGGGGCGGCGCGAATTCCCGCGGTCGGCGGCCTTCCTGGGCTATTGGTACCTTCATGTAGAGCTGCCGCTGGGCTCGCACTGCCTGCTGCTGAGAAAGTGATCGCTTTTGCTGATATGACTTGCAATAACGACTGCGCGAAACGCCGCTATCTCGTTAGGGGTGCTACGGCAGACACCCTCTCGAGCAACCCGAAGACTTCTTGAGCCCTCGGCTGTGATGGGTTCCAGGCTGACAAAAGAACTGTCGTGTGTGCATTCGCGGACGAGAGAAAGTCTGAGGCAAGTTCGAGTGAACAAGGATGGACTCCTCGGGTCCGTCGTTTCCGTAGTGGAGCGGTTATCACGTCTGCTTCACACGCAGAAGGTCCCCGGTTCGATCCCGGGCGGGAACAGTATTTTCCTGCCTATGTCGTATTGTCCTCCAATGAGCCACGTCGTGAGTGGATCTGCTGCATATCCCTTCGTTTTGCAAGTACCACATTTATTGAATTTTTTAGTTACGATGGCAACATCACTACAAGTTGTCTGTGAAGTAAGGTGCACACAAGCAGTTTCCGTGGTGTAGCGGTTATCACGTCTGCCTAACACGCAGAAGGTCCCCGGTTCGATCCCGGGCGGAAACACTTTTTCATCACTTTAAGCAAGACGTACTAACATGCATCTGCTACCATCTGTACCCGAAACCTTCGTAATCGCCTTCACGCGTCGGACCCGAGTGCCAATTGCTCACATCGAATAAGACATTCATTTGATATTGACGGCGAGCTTTTTGCGCTGACTCAGCCACTGACGTGCGATCAGTTTGCACAAAACGCTAGGGCTCGTCCGGGATTTGAACCCGGGACCTCCTGCACCCTAAGCAGGAATCATACCCATAGACCAACGAGCCCTGTGACACGGCGAATGCCAAATATTCCAGTCCCTCGATGTCGTCCAGGGTGCCCTGGAAGTCTCGTGTACGCTGGCGGGATGGGGGCGGCGCGAATTCCCGCGGTCGGCGGCCTTCCTGGGCTATTGGTACCTTCATGTAGAGCTGCCGCTGGGCTCGCACTGCCTGCTGCTGAGAAAGTGATTGCTTTTGCTGATATGACTTGCAATAACGACTGCGCGAAACGCCGCTAACTCGTTAGGGGTGCTACGGCAGACACCCTCTCGAGCACCCCGAAGACTTCTTGTGCCCTCGGCTGTGATGGGTTCCAGGCTGACAAAAGAACTGTCGTGTGTGCATTCGCGGACGAGAGAAAGTCTGAGGCAAGTTCGAGTGAACAAGGATGGACTCCTCGGGTCCGTCGTTTCCGTAGTGTAGCGGTTATCACGTCTGCTTCACACGCAGAAGGTCCCCGGTTCGATCCCGGGCGGGAACAGTATTTTCCTGCCTATGTCGTATTGTCCTCCAATGAGCCACGTCGTGTGTGGATCTGCTCCATGTCCTTTCGTTTTGCAAGTACCACATTTATTGAATTTTTTAGTTACGATGGCAACATCACTACAAGTTGTCTGTGAAGTAAGGTGCACACAAGCAGTTTCCGTGGTGTAGCGGTTATCACGTCTGCCTAACACGCAGAAGGTCCCCGGTTCGATCCCAGGCGGAAACACTTTTTCATCACTTTAAGCAAGACGTACTAACATGCATCTGCTACCATCTGTACCCGAAACCTTCGTAATCGCCTTCACGCGTCGGACCCGAGTGCCAATTGCTCACATCGAATAAGAAATTCATTTGATATTGACGGCGAGCTTTTTGCGCTGACTCAGCCACTGACGTGCGATCAGTTTGCACGAAACGCTAGGGCTCGTCCGGGATTTGAACCCGGGACCTCCGGCACCCTAAGCAGGAATCATACCCCTAGACCAACGAGCCCTGTGACACGGCGAATGCCAAATATTCCAGTCCCTCGATGTCGTCCAGGGTGCCCTGGAAGTCTCGTGTACGCTGGCGGGATGGGGGCGGCGCGAATTCCCGCGGTCGGCGGCCTTCCTGGGCTATTGGTACCTTCATGTAGAGCTGCCGCTGGGCTCGCACTGCCTGCTGCTGAGAAAGTGATTGCTTTTGCTGATATGACTTGCAATAACGACTGCGCGAAACGCCGCTATCTCGTTAGGGGTGCTACGGCAGACACCCTCTCGAGCACCCCGAAGACTTCTTGAGCCCTCGGCTGTGATGGGTTCCAGGCTGACAAAAGAACTGTCGTGTGTGCATTCGCGGACGAGAGAAAGTCTGAGGCAAGTTCGAGTGAACAAGGATGGACTCCTCGGGTCCGTCGTTTCCGTAGTGTAGCGGTTATCACGTCTGCTTCACACGCAGAAGGTCCCCGGTTCGATCCCGGGCGGGAACAGTATTTTCCTGCCTATGTCGTATTGTCCTCCAATGAGCCACGTCGTGTGTGGATCTGCTGCATGTCCTTTCGTTTTGCAAGTACCACATTTATTGAATTTTTTAGTTACGATGGCAACATCACTACAAGTTGTCTGTGAAGTAAGGTGCACACAAGCAGTTTCCGTGGTGTAGCGGTTATCACGTCTGCCTAACACGCAGAAGGTCCCCGGTTCGATCCCGGGCGGAAACACTTTTTCATCACTTTAAGCAAGACGTACTAACATGCATCTGCTACCATCTGTACCCGAAACCTTCGTAATCGCCTTCACGCGTCGGACCCGAGTGCCAATTGCTCACATCGAATAAGACATTCATTTGATATTGACGGCGAGCTTTTTGCGCTGACTCAGCCACTGACGTGCGATCAGTTTGCACAAAACGCTAGGGCTCGTCCGGGATTTGAACCCGGGACCTCCGGCACCCTAAGCAGGAATCATACCCATAGACCAACGAGCCCTGTGACACGGCGAATGCCAAATATTCCAGTCCCTCGATGTCGTCCAGGGTGCCCTGGAAGTCTCGTGTACGCTGGCGGGATGGGGGCGGCGCGAATTCCCGCGGTCGGCGGCCTTCCTGGGCTATTGGTACCTTCATGTAGAGCTGCCGCTGGGCTCGCACTGCCTGCTGCTGAGAAAGTGATTGCTTTTGCTGATATGACTTGCAATAACGACTGCGCGAAGCGCCGCTATCTCGTTAGGGGTGCTACGGCAGACACCCTCTCGAGCACCCCGAAGACTTCTTGTGCCCTCGGCTGTGATGGGTTCCAGGCTGACAAAAGAACTGTCGTGTGTGCATTCGCGGACGAGAGAAAGTCTGAGGCAAGTTCGAGTGAACAAGGATGGACTCCTCGGGTCCGTCGTTTCCGTAGTGTAGCGGTTATCACGTCTGCTTCACACGCAGAAGGTCCCCGGTTCGATCCCGGGCGGGAACAGTATTTTCCTGCCTATGTCGTATTGTCCTCCAATGAGCCACGTCGTGTGTGGATCTGCTCCATGTCCTTTCGTTTTGCAAGTACCACATTTATTGAATTTTTTAGTTACGATGGCAACATCACTACAAGTTGTCTGTGAAGTAAGGTGCACACAAGCAGTTTCCGTGGTGTAGCGGTTATCACGTCTGCCTAACACGCAGAAGGTCCCCGGTTCGATCCCGGGCGGAAACACTTTTTCATCACTTTAAGCAAGACGTACTAACCCGCATCTGCTACCATCTGTACCCGAAACCTTCGTAATCGCCTTCACGCGTCGGACCCGAGTGCCAATTGCTCACATCGAATAAGAAATTCATTTGATATTGACGGCGAGCTTTTTGCGCTGACTCAGCCACTGACGTGCGATCAGTTTGCACAAAACGCTAGGGCTCGTCCGGGATTTGAACCCGGGACCTCCTGCACCCTAAGCAGGAATCATACCCCTAGACCAACGAGCCCTGTGACACTGCGAATGCCAAATATTCAAGTCCCTCGATGTCGTCCAGGGTGCCCTGGAAGTCTCGTGTACGCTGGCGGCATGGGGGCGGCGCGAATTCCCGCGGTCGGCGGCCTTCCTGGGCTATTGGTACCTTCATGTAGAGCTGCCGCTGGGCTCGCACTGCCTGCTGCTGAGAAAGTGATTGCTTTTGCTGATATGACTTGCAATAACGACTGCGCGAAACGCCGCTATCTCGTTAGGGGTGCTACGGCAGACACCCTCTCGAGCACCCCGAAGACTTCTTGAGCCCTCGGCTGTGATGGGTTCCAGGCTGACAAAAGAACTGTCGTGTGTGCATTCGCGGACGAGAGAAAGTCTGAGGCAAGTTCGAGTGAACAAGGATGGACTCCTCGGGTCCGTCGTTTCCGTAGTGGAGCGGTTATCACGTCTGCTTCACACGCAGAAGGTCCCCGGTTCGATCCCGGGCGGGAACAGTATTTTCCTGCCTATGTCGTATTGTCCTCCAATGAGCCACGTCGTGTGTGGATCTGCTGCATATCCCTTCGTTCTGCAAGTACCACATTTATTGAATTTTTTAGTTACGATGGCAACATCACTACAAGTTGTCTGTGAAGTAAGGTGCACACAAGCAGTTTCCGTGGTGTAGCGGTTATCACGTCTGCCTAACACGCAGAAGGTCCCCGGTTCGATCCCGGGCGGAAACACTTTTTCATCACTTTAAGCAAGACGTACTAACCTGCATCTGCTACCATCTGTACCCGAAACCTTCGTAATCGCCTTCACGCGTCGGACCCGAGTGCCAATTGCTCACATCGAATAAGAAATTCATTTGATATTGACGGCGAGCTTTTTGCGCTGACTCAGCCACTGACGTGCGATCAGTTTGCACAAAACGCTAGGGCTCGTCCGGGATTTGAACCCGGGACCTCCTGCACCCTAAGCAGGAATCATACCCCTAGACCAACGAGCCCTGTGACACTGCGAATGCCAAATATTCAAGTCCCTCGATGTCGTCCAGGGTGCCCTGGAAGTCTCGTGTACGCTGGCGGCATGGGGGCGGCGCGAATTCCCGCGGTCGGCGGCCTTCCTGGGCTATTGGTACCTTCATGTAGAGCTGCCGCTGGGCTCGCACTGCCTGCTGCTGAGAAAGTGATTGCTTTTGCTGATATGACTTGCAATAACGACTGCGCGAAACGCCGCTATCTCGTTAGGGGTGCTACGGCAGACACCCTCTCGAGCACCCCGAAGACTTCTTGAGCCCTCGGCTGTGATGGGTTCCAGGCTGACAAAAGAACTGTCGTGTGTGCATTCGCGGACGAGAGAAAGTCTGAGGCAAGTTCGAGTGAACAAGGATGGACTCCTCGGGTCCGTCGTTTCCGTAGTGGAGCGGTTATCACGTCTGCTTCACACGCAGAAGGTCCCCGGTTCGATCCCGGGCGGGAACAGTATTTTCCTGCCTATGTCGTATTGTCCTCCAATGAGCCACGTCGTGTGTGGATCTGCTGCATATCCCTTCGTTTTGCAAGTACCACATTTATTGAATTTTTTAGTTACGATGGCAACATCACTACAAGTTGTCTGTGAAGTAAGGTGAACACAAGCAGTTTCCGTGGTGTAGCGGTTATCACGTCTGCCTAACACGCAGAAGGTCCCCGGTTCGATCCCGTGCGGAAACACTTTTTCATCACTTTAAGCAAGACGTACTAACCTGCATCTGCTACCATCTGTACCCGAAACCTTCGTAATCGCCTTCACGCGTCGGACCCGAGTGCCAATTGCTCACATCGAATAAGAAATTCATTTGATATTGACGGCGAGCTTTTTGCGCTGACTCAGCCACTGACGTGCGATCAGTTTGCACAAAACGCTAGGGCTCGTCCGGGATTTGAACCCGGGACCTCCGGCACCCTAAGCAGGAATCATACCCCTAGACCAACGAGCCCTGTGACACGGCGAATGCCAAATATTCCAGTCCCTCGATGTCGTCCAGGGTGCCCTGGAAGTCTCGTGTACGCTGGCGGGATGGGGGCGGCGCGAATTCCCGCGGTCGGCGGCCTTCCTGGGCTATTGGTACCTTCATGTAGAGCTGCCGCTGGGCTCGCACTGCCTGCTGCTGAGAAAGTGATTGCTTTTGCTGATATGACTTGCAATAACGACTGCGCGAAACGCCGCTATCTCGTTAGGGGTGCTACGGCAGACACCCTCTCGAGCACCCCGAAGACTTCTTGAGCCCTCGGCTGTGATGGGTTCCAGGCTGACAAAAGAACTGTCGTGTGTGCATTCGCGGACGAGAGAAAGTCTGAGGCAAGTTCGAGTGAACAAGGATGGACTCCTCGGGTCCGTCGTTTCCGTAGTGGAGCGGTTATCACGTCTGCTTCACACGCAGAAGGTCCCCGGTTCGATCCCGGGCGGGAACAGTATTTTCCTGCCTATGTCGTATTGTCCTCCAATGAGCCACGTCGTGTGTGGATCTGCTGCATATCCCTTCGTTTTGCAAGTACCACATTTATTGAATTTTTTAGTTACGATGGCAACATCACTACAAGTTGTCTGTGAAGTAAGGTGCACACAAGCAGTTTCCGTGGTGTAGCGGTTATCACGTCTGCCTAACACGCAGAAGGTCCCCGGTTCGATCCCGGGCGGAAACACTTTTTCATCACTTTAAGCAAGACGTACTAACCTGCATCTGCTACCATCTGTACCCGAAACCTTCGTAATCGCCTTCACGCGTCGGACCCGAGTGCCAATTGCTCACATCGAATAAGAAATTCATTTGATATTGACGGCGAGCTTTTTGCGCTGACTCAGCCACTGACGTGCGATCAGTTTGCACAAAACGCTAGGGCTCGTCCGGGATTTGAACCCGGGACCTCCTGCACCCTAAGCAGGAATCATACCCCTAGACCAACGAGCCCTGTGACACGGCTAATGCCAAATATTCCAGTCCCTCGATGTCGTCCAGGGTGCCCTGGAAGTCTCGTGTACGCTGGCGGGATGGGGGCGGCGCGAATTCCCGCGGTCGGCGGCCTTCCTGGGCTATTGGTACCTTCATGTAGAGCTGCCGCTGGGCTCGCACTGCCTGCTGCTGAGAAAGTGATTGCTTTTGCTGATATGACTTGCAATAACGACTGCGCGAAACGCCGCTATCTCGTTAGGGGTGCTACGGCAGACACCCTCTCGAGCACCCCGAAGACTTCTTGAGCCCTCGGCTGTGATGGGTTCCAGGCTGACAAAAGAACTGTCGTGTGTGCATTCGCGGACGAGAGAAAGTCTGAGGCAAGTTCGAGTGAACAAGGATGGACTCCTCGGGTCCGTCGTTTCCGTAGTGTAGCGGTTATCACGTCTGCTTCACACGCAGAAGGTCCACGGTTCGATCCCGGGCGGGAACAGTATTTTCCTGCCTATGTCGTATTGTCCTCCAATGAGCCACGTCGTGTGTGGATCTGCTGCATATCCCTTCGTTCTGCAAGTACCACATTTATTGAATTTTTTAGTTACGATGGCAACATCACTACAAGTTGTCTGTGAAGTAAGGTGCACACAAGCAGTTTCCGTGGTGTAGCGGTTATCACGTCTGCCTAACACGCAGAAGGTCCCCGGTTCGATCCCGGGCGGAAACACTTTTTCATCACTTTAAGCAAGACGTACTAACCTGCATCTGCTACCATCTGTACCCGAAACCTTCGTAATCGCCTTCACGCGTCGGACCCGAGTGCCAATTGCTCACATCGAATAAGAAATTCATTTGATATTGACGGCGAGCTTTTTGCGCTGACTCAGCCACTGACGTGCGATCAGTTTGCACAAAACGCTAGGGCTCGTCCGGGATTTGAACCCGGGACCTCCTGCACCCTAAGCAGGAATCATACCCCTAGACCAACGAGCCCTGTGACACTGCGAATGCCAAATATTCAAGTCCCTCGATGTCGTCCAGGGTGCCCTGGAAGTCTCGTGTACGCTGGCGGCATGGGGGCGGCGCGAATTCCCGCGGTCGGCGGCCTTCCTGGGCTATTGGTACCTTCATGTAGAGCTGCCGCTGGGCTCGCACTGCCTGCTGCTGAGAAAGTGATTGCTTTTGCTGATATGACTTGCAATAACGACTGCGCGAAACGCCGCTATCTCGTTAGGGGTGCTACGGCAGACACCCTCTCGAGCACCCCGAAGACTTCTTGAGCCCTCGGCTGTGATGGGTTCCAGGCTGACAAAAGAACTGTCGTGTGTGCATTCGCGGACGAGAGAAAGTCTGAGGCAAGTTCGAGTGAACAAGGATGGACTCCTCGGGTCCGTCGTTTCCGTAGTGTAGCGGTTATCACGTCTGCTTCACACGCAGAAGGTCCACGGTTCGATCCCGGGCGGGAACAGTATTTTCCTGCCTATGTCGTATTGTCCTCCAATGAGCCACGTCGTGTGTGGATCTGCTGCATATCCCTTCGTTCTGCAAGTACCACATTTATTGAATTTTTTAGTTACGATGGCAACATCACTACAAGTTGTCTGTGAAGTAAGGTGCACACAAGCAGTTTCCGTGGTGTAGCGGTTATCACGTCTGCCTAACACGCAGAAGGTCCCCGGTTCGATCCCGGGCGGAAACACTTTTTCATCACTTTAAGCAAGACGTACTAACCTGCATCTGCTACCATCTGTACCCGAAACCTTCGTAATCGCCTTCACGCGTCGGACCCGAGTGCCAATTGCTCACATCGAATAAGAAATTCATTTGATATTGACGGCGAGCTTTTTGCGCTGACTCAGCCACTGACGTGCGATCAGTTTGCACAAAACGCTAGGGCTCGTCCGGGATTTGAACCCGGGACCTCCTGCACCCTAAGCAGGAATCATACCCCTAGACCAACGAGCCCTGTGACACTGCGAATGCCAAATATTCAAGTCCCTCGATGTCGTCCAGGGTGCCCTGGAAGTCTCGTGTACGCTGGCGGCATGGGGGCGGCGCGAATTCCCGCGGTCGGCGGCCTTCCTGGGCTATTGGTACCTTCATGTAGAGCTGCCGCTGGGCTCGCACTGCCTGCTGCTGAGAAAGTGATTGCTTTTGCTGATATGACTTGCAATAACGACTGCGCGAAACGCCGCTATCTCGTTAGGGGTGCTACGGCAGACACCCTCTCGAGCACCCCGAAGACTTCTTGAGCCCTCGGCTGTGATGGGTTCCAGGCTGACAAAAGAACTGTCGTGTGTGCATTCGCGGACGAGAGAAAGTCTGAGGCAAGTTCGAGTGAACAAGGATGGACTCCTCGGGTCCGTCGTTTCCGTAGTGGAGCGGTTATCACGTCTGCTTCACACGCAGAAGGTCCCCGGTTCGATCCCGGGCGGGAACAGTATTTTCCTGCCTATGTCGTATTGTCCTCCAATGAGCCACGTCGTGTGTGGATCTGCTGCATATCCCTTCGTTTTGCAAGTACCACATTTATTGAATTTTTTAGTTACGATGGCAACATCACTACAAGTTGTCTGTGAAGTAAGGTGCACACAAGCAGTTTCCGTGGTGTAGCGGTTATCACGTCTGCCTAACACGCAGAAGGTCCCCGGTTCGATCCCGGGCGGAAACACTTTTTCATCACTTTAAGCAAGACGTACTAACCTGCATCTGCTACCATCTGTACCCGAAACCTTCGTAATCGCCTTCACGCGTCGGACCCGAGTGCCAATTGCTCACATCGAATAAGAAATTCATTTGATATTGACGGCGAGCTTTTTGCGCTGACTCAGCCACTGACGTGCGATCAGTTTGCACGAAACGCTAGGGCTCGTCCGGGATTTGAACCCGGGACCTCCGGCACCCTAAGCAGGAATCATACCCCTAGACCAACGAGCCCTGTGACACGGCGAATGCCAAATATTCCAGTCCCTCGATGTCGTCCAGGGTGCCCTGGAAGTCTCGTGTACGCTGGCGGGATGGGGGCGGCGCGAATTCCCGCGGTCGGCGGCCTTCCTGGGCTATTGGTACCTTCATGTAGAGCTGCCGCTGGGCTCGCACTGCCTGCTGCTGAGAAAGTGATTGCTTTTGCTGATATGACTTGCAATAACGACTGCGCGAAACGCCGCTATCTCGTTAGGGGTGCTACGGCAGACACCCTCTCGAGCACCCCGAAGACTTCTTGAGCCCTCGGCTGTGATGGGTTCCAGGCTGACAAAAGAACTGTCGTGTGTGCATTCGCGGACGAGAGAAAGTCTGAGGCAAGTTCGAGTGAACAAGGATGGACTCCTCGGGTCCGTCGTTTCCGTAGTGTAGCGGTTATCACGTCTGCTTCACACGCAGAAGGTCCCCGGTTCGATCCCGGGCGGGAACAGTATTTTCCTGCCTATGTCGTATTGTCCTCCAATGAGCCACGTCGTGTGTGGATCTGCTGCATGTCCTTTCGTTTTGCAAGTACCACATTTATTGAATTTTTTAGTTACGATGGCAACATCACTACAAGTTGTCTGTGAAGTAAGGTGCACACAAGCAGTTTCCGTGGTGTAGCGGTTATCACGTCTGCCTAACACGCAGAAGGTCCCCGGTTCGATCCCGGGCGGAAACACTTTTTCATCACTTTAAGCAAGACGTACTAACATGCATCTGCTACCATCTGTACCCGAAACCTTCGTAATCGCCTTCACGCGTCGGACCCGAGTGCCAATTGCTCACATCGAATAAGACATTCATTTGATATTGACGGCGAGCTTTTTGCGCTGACTCAGCCACTGACGTGCGATCAGTTTGCACGAAACGCTAGGGCTCGTCCGGGATTTGAACCCGGGACCTCCGGCACCCTAAGCAGGAATCATACCCCTAGACCAACGAGCCCTGTGACACGGCGAATGCCAAATATTCCAGTCCCTCGATGTCGTCCAGGGTGCCCTGGAAGTCTCGTGTACGCTGGCGGGATGGGGGCGGCGCGAATTCCCGCGGTCGGCGGCCTTCCTGGGCTATTGGTACCTTCATGTAGAGCTGCCGCTGGGCTCGCACTGCCTGCTGCTGAGAAAGTGATTGCTTTTGCTGATATGACTTGCAATAACGACTGCGCGAAACGCCGCTATCTCGTTAGGGGTGCTACGGCAGACACCCTCTCGAGCACCCCGAAGACTTCTTGAGCCCTCGGCTGTGATGGGTTCCAGGCTGACAAAAGAACTGTCGTGTGTGCATTCGCGGACGAGAGAAAGTCTGAGGCAAGTTCGAGTGAACAAGGATGGACTCCTCGGGTCCGTCGTTTCCGTAGTGTAGCGGTTATCACGTCTGCTTCACACGCAGAAGGTCCCCGGTTCGATCCCGGGCGGGAACAGTATTTTCCTGCCTATGTCGTATTGTCCTCCAATGAGCCACGTCGTGTGTGGATCTGCTCCATGTCCTTTCGTTTTGCAAGTACCACATTTATTGAATTTTTTAGTTACGATGGCAACATCACTACAAGTTGTCTGTGAAGTAAGGTGCACACAAGCAGTTTCCGTGGTGTAGCGGTTATCACGTCTGCCTAACACGCAGAAGGTCCCCGGTTCGATCCCGGGCGGAAACACTTTTTCATCACTTTAAGCAAGACGTACTAACATGCATCTGCTACCATCTGTACCCGAAACCTTCGTAATCGCCTTCACGCGTCGGACCCGAGTGCCAATTGCTCACATCGAATAAGAAATTCATTTGATATTGACGGCGAGCTTTTTGCGCTGACTCAGCCACTGACGTGCGATCAGTTTGCACGAAACGCTAGGGCTCGTCCGGGATTTGAACCCGGGACCTCCGGCACCCTAAGCAGGAATCATACCCCTAGACCAACGAGCCCTGTGACACGGCGAATGCCAAATATTCCAGTCCCTCGATGTCGTCCAGGGTGCCCTGGAAGTCTCGTGTACGCTGGCGGGATGGGGGCGGCGCGAATTCCCGCGGTCGGCGGCCTTCCTGGGCTATTGGTACCTTCATGTAGAGCTGCCGCTGGGCTCGCACTGCCTGCTGCTGAGAAAGTGATTGCTTTTGCTGATATGACTTGCAATAACGACTGCGCGAAACGCCGCTATCTCGTTAGGGGTGCTACGGCAGACACCCTCTCGAGCACCCCGAAGACTTCTTGAGCCCTCGGCTGTGATGGGTTCCAGGCTGACAAAAGAACTGTCGTGTGTGCATTCGCGGACGAGAGAAAGTCTGAGGCAAGTTCGAGTGAACAAGGATGGACTTCTCGGGTCCGTCGTTTCCGTAGTGTAGCGGTTATCACGTCTGCTTCACACGCAGAAGGTCCCCGGTTCGATCCCCGGCGGGAACAGTATTTTCCTGCCTATGTCGTATTGTCCTCCAATGAGCCACGTCGTGTGTGGATCTGCTGCATATCCCTTCGTTTTGCAAGTACCACATGTATTGAATTTTTTAGTTACGATGGCAACATCACTACAAGTTGTCTGTGAAGTAAGGTGCACACAAGCAGTTTCCGTGGTGTAGCGGTTATCACGTCTGCCTAACACGCAGAAGGTCCCCGGTTCGATCCCGGGCAGAAACACTTTTTCATCACTTTAAGCAAGACGTACTAACCTGCATCTGCTACCATCTGTACCCGAAACCTTCGTAATCGCCTTCACGCGTCGGACCCGAGTGCCAATTGCTCACATCGAATAAGAAATTCATTTTATATTGACGGCGAGCTTTTTGCGCTGACTCAGCCACTAACGTGCGATCAGTTTGCACAAAACGCTAGGGCTCGTCCGGGATTTGAACCCGGGACCTCCTGCACCCTAAGCAGGAATCATACCCCTAGACCAACGAGCCCTGTGACACGGCGAATGCCAAATATTCCAGTCCCTCGATGTCGTCCAGGGTGCCCTGGAAGTCTCGTGTACGCTGGCGGGATGGGGGCGGCGCGAATTCCCGCGGTCGGCGGCCTTCCTGGGCTATTGGTACCTTCATGTAGAGCTGCCGCTGGGCTCGCACTGCCTGCTGCTGAGAAAGTGATTGCTTTTGCTGATATGACTTGCAATAACGACTGCGCGAAACGCCGCTATCTCGTTAGGGGTGCTACGGCAGACACCCTCTCGAGCACCCCGAAGACTTCTTGAGCCCTCGGCTGTGATGGGTTCCAGGCTGACAAAAGAACTGTCGTGTGTGCATTCGCGGACGAGAGAAAGTCTGAGGCAAGTTCGAGTGAACAAGGATGGACTCCTCGGGTCCGTCGTTTCCGTAGTGTAGCGGTTATCACGTCTGCTTCACACGCAGAAGGTCCCCGGTTCGATCCCGGGCGGGAACAGTATTTTCCTGCCTATGTCGTATTGTCCTCCAATGAGCCACGTCGTGTGTGGATCTGCTGCATGTCCCTTCGTTTTGCAAGTACCTCATTTATTGAATTTTTTAGTTACGATGGCAACATCACTACAAGTTGTCTGTGAAGTAAAGTGCACACAAGCAGTTTCCGTGGTGTAGCGGTTATCACGTCTGCCTAACACGCAGAAGGTCCCCGGTTCGATCCCGGGCGGAAACACTTTTTCATCACTTTAAGCAAGACGTACTAACATGCATCTGCTACCATCTGTACCCGAAACCTTCGTAATCGCCTTCACGCGTCGGACCCGAGTGCCAATTGCTCACATCGAATAAGAAATTCATTTGATATTGACGGCGAGCTTTTTGCGCTGACTCAGCCACTGACGTGCGATCAGTTTGCACAAAACGCTGGGGCTCGTCCGGGATTTGAACCCGGGACCTCCTGCACCCTAAGCAGGAATCATACCCCTTTTTTTTTTTTTTTGTTTTTTTACTTACATTTACCCTGATTGAGACGCGCTCCAGAGACACGACAGTATGCATCAACTGCCCCTTTCAACAACGGGATATCATCACGTTGACGGAGGAGAACAACGACATCATCCGCATATGCCTTAACCGAGAGCTTCCCACCAGAGAGGGACATACCCTGAAGCTTGAGAGCAATAGTCCGAAGCAGCGGTTCCAGGGACAATACGAATAAAGACATAGAGAGCGGACTACCCTGAGGCACTCCGCGGCGGATAGCAATGGGCGGCGTCAGCTGCCCATTGACTGACACCCGAGCTGTTATTCCCCTATACAAATTGCCAAGAACACCACGTGATGAAGCGTTAAAACCTATTGTACCTAAAACACGATCTAAAAACACATGACTGACGTGATCAAAAGCCTTATGAAAATCAAGGAAGGCAAAGGCACAATGTACGTTTGTAACCGCCGCAACCGAGACAACATCCCGATATTCGGCTACTGGTGTCAGAATAGATCTATCATGAAAACAACATTGATGCGCACCAATCACACTCCGAAGCAGAGAGGACAACCGGCTATTGAGCGCTCTAGCAGCTGTCTTGTAGTCAAAATTCAGCAATGTGAGCGGACGAAGATTGGCAGCAGATAAACGACCAGAAGACTTCGGAATTAAAACAATTTTCCCTACTTTAAAATCGGCAGGCACATCCATCCCCCTGACAATCTCATTTAAAATCTGCGTAAAAATGCCACCCAAAAGAGGCCAAAAACGGAGATAAAATTCTTTAGGCAGGCCGTCTGGACCCGGCGATTTACTGGACGGAGAGCGAGCAATAAAATCGAAAACCTCATCTACCTGGAACTCCCGGAGAAATTCGCCGTTCGCGTCAGGAGCGATCGTCGCAGTTAGATCCCCAAAGACATCATCCGAAAGAGACTCACCAGAATCATCGGCAGAATAGAGACTAGTGTAATACTGGTGAAGAGCACGAACCATTTCCTCCTGTGCAAGAAGCTGTCGCCCATCATCCACCGTAAGAGAAGAGATGAAGGAGCGACGACGACGTGTGTGATGCCGTAGCAGGTGGTACAAGGATGTCAGTTCACCTTCAACAAGAGAGTGAGGTTTCGACTTAACTCGCAGACCATCCATCTGTCGTCGTTTAAGGCTCAAGAGCTTGGCTTTAATACGACGAACATCATGGATCCGCAGAGGAGAGGTACCCGCTGCGTCATATAGTTCACGCAGGACAGAGTAGTAATATTCATACGTGTTCTTAAAATCACGCGCCCTTGCAGCACAGTAAAAAATCAAAGTCTGACGAATCTTGGGCTTGGCAAACGCAGTCCACCAAACCAGCAAGGAGGGGTATCGCGGGACAGAGCGAAGTCATCGCTCCCACACGCCACTTATAACATCATCCATAGCACTGTCGGCAAGGTGGGAAACATTTAACATCCACTGGGAACGATAAAGTTTTGCAGGTTGGTGACTAAGATTTACAGTTGCAGTAAAAGCACAATGGTCAGAAAAACTAGTAGGAATAACATCGACAGAAAGAATTTTATCACATAAAAAATCAGATAAATAGAATCTGTCGAGTCTACTGCATGAGGACGCGGTAAAAAACGTATATTTCACCAGGGTTGGATATTTGTGTTCCCAAACATCACGCAGATGCATCGTACGAACTAAGTCATGTAAATCACGGCAATAATTAAAATTGGGGGACTGGTCTTCAGGGCGTAAAACACAATTAAAATCGCCTCCGAGCAGGAGACTCCGAGGACTCTGGCGCAAAAGATAAATAAGCTCTTCTTTATAAAAGCGCGATCGAGCCACAGTGTGACCCGATCCAGAGGGGGCATACAAAACAACGAGGCGGAGATCAAAAAGACGACAACCAATCCCACGGCCAGAGTCAAGGAATTCAATGTCAGTAATAGGAATGCCCTCTCGAAAGAAAAGAGCAGTTCCTGTTGAATATTCCGGCGCGACATTAAAAACAGTTTGAAATCCAGGTAGAGAGAGATCAGAAAACAACACTTCCTGCAAAAACACTACGTCCGCACAGGCGTCGTAAATAAACTGCCGCAAAGAGGCAATGCGAACGTCGGACTCAATACGGTTAACATTTAAGGTAAGAAAGGTGTATGCTTGAACCATAGAGAGAAAAGCGAGAAAAGAAATCACCTACACCGACGCACCAGCGTCACAGTCCATAGCAGGGGTGACGGAGGCATCCGAGGGAGGGGGACTGCTACCCCGTTCCGCGGATCCCTTACGCTTCGGTTTTTTACGAACAGCATTAACGTTCGGCTGAACGCGTAACTTGCGTCGGCTGACGGGCAAGGAAGCTTCAGCCGCCGGTGACGTAGGAGGGTCAAGTTCTGTATCCGACACCACCCGCGCCGGTCCACATGCGGGATCCGGGGTCGCGGCGGAAACATCCGACGAAACGGAATGGTCAACACCTGCACTAGCTTCCGGCAAACATGGACTGCACGGAGGCGAAACGTGAGCAGGAAGGTCCGAGGCAGCAGAGTTGGAAGGAAGCGGAGCAGCTCCGCTGGCAGAGGTATGGGGCAGCGAAGCAGGAAGTTGTCGCGGCTCCACTTGTTGTGACATCGAAGTCGGTTCGGAAGACGGCGCCAACAGGCCCGACCGACGACCCGACTCGAGAGAAGCTGCGTCGGAGGCCGGAAGGGCGCCAGCAGCCGCCACCGGAACCGCTACCTCAGGAGGGCAGGGAGCAGCTACAGTACACAGTGGCTCGGAGGATGCCGGTCGCTCGGACTGGGGCATCTCAGGGAGATCCTCATCCGTACTATTTCCATCGTGTGGGCGACGCCTCTTATTATTCAAAAGTGGCACACCCACCTGAGGGACAGACGGAACAACATCAGATTTAGCACGTAAAGGAGGAAATTCTGTGTCAGGGGTGCGCAAAACCTGTGGCGGGGCGCTACTACCACTGGACTGTGCTACACCAAGAGCAGAACCACCTGCAACGAGGTCAGCGACCGTTAACTTGCGACGCTGTTCGAGAGAATTTTTTAAAACAAAAACTCTCCGCGGACAGTCGGTACGCACGTGACCACTTTCATTGCACAAAAAACAGGTGCCAACCTGACCACTATATGTGACATGGACACGATATCCACCGATCTGCAGGTGAGATGGAATATTCTGCTTAACGTGCATTTCGACTGAACGAATACCACTGTAACATTGCAGGCGATGTTGGCTTGACCAGCGTTCAAGGCGGATGCTCTTTACATCACCATACTTTTGTAGACCCTCCTTAAGATAGACATTATCCACCTCCGGTGGAAGGTTGTAAACACGAACATTGGTATACGTGATGGAAGCATTGGAAAGCAGCACGGTACTTACAGAATCATCCCGATGCCGAAAGAGAACTTGATGACCATATTTAGAAAGAATTTTATCAACCTGAAGTGGGTCCATGAACTTAACAAAGAAAACATACAGTTCGGTATCAAAATAAGCAGTGTGCACCTGATCCGAATGAACACCAAAGGTATCTACCAACCAATCATGAATCTCAAGGGAACTAGGTTGCACATTGCGGGTTGACTTGTCGAAAGTAAAACTAACTGTAGCCTGACGAGGAATAACCTGGGACGACATTTTCAAAATATGCGGTCGAAACCGCTACAAACAACACACTGAAATAAGGACAGAAAGTAACACAAGGTACTAAACAACGACGGAGAAACACTCACAGAAGTTGCAACACAACACGTAAACAACGATAGTCCACTATACGTAACGCTACGGCGGAGCGGAAGACTAGGCACGTCCACACTGCACGGCGTCTAAAGCGGAACAAAATTTTGAACCCGGGACCTCTTGCACCCTAAGCAGGAATCATACCCCTAGACCAACGAGCCCTGTGACACGGCGAATGCCAAATATTCAAGTCCCTCGATGTCGTCCAGGGTGCCCCGGAAGTCTCGTGTACGCTGGCGGGATGGGGGCGGCGCGAATTCCCGCGGTCGGCGGCCTTCCTGGGCTATTGGTACCTTCATGTAGAGCTGCCGCTGGGCTCGCAATGCCTGCTGCTGAGAAAGTGATTGCTTTTGCTGATATGACTTGCAATAACGACTGCGCGAAATGCCGCTATCTCGTTAGGGGTGCTACGGCAGACACCCTCTCGAGCACCCCGAAGACTTCTTGAGCCCTCGGCTGTGATGGGTTCCAGGCTGACAAAAGAACTGTCGTGTGTGCATTCGCGGACGAGAGAAAGTCTGAGGCAAGTTCGAGTGAACAAGGATGGACTCCTCGGGTCCGTCGTTTCCGTAGTGTAGCGGTTATCACGTCTGCTTCACACGCAGAAGGTCCCCGGTTCGATCCCGGGCGGGAACAGTATTTTCCTGCCTATGTCGTATTGTCCTCCAATGAGCCACGTCGTGTGTGGATCTGCTGCATGTCCCTTCGTTTTGCAAGTACCTCATTTATTGAATTTTTTAGTTACGATGGCAACATCACTACAAGTTGTCTGTGAAGTAAAGTGCACACAAGCAGTTTCCGTGGTGTAGCGGTTATCACGTCTGCCTAACACGCAGAAGGTCCCCGGTTCGATCCCGGGCGGAAACACTTTTTCATCACTTTAAGCAAGACGTACTAACATGCATCTGCTACCATCTGTACCCGAAACCTTCGTAATCGCCTTCACGCGTCGGACCCGAGTGCCAATTGCTCACATCGAATAAGAAATTCATTTGATATTGACGGCGAGCTTTTTGCGCTGACTCAGCCACTGACGTGCGATCAGTTTGCACAAAACGCTGGGGCTCGTCCGGGATTTGAACCCGGGACCTCCTGCACCCTAAGCAGGAATCATACCCCTTTTTTTTTTTTTTTGTTTTTTTACTTACATTTACCCTGATTGAGACGCGCTCCAGAGACACGACAGTATGCATCAACTGCCCCTTTCAACAACGGGATATCATCACGTTGACGGAGGAGAACAACGACATCATCCGCATATGCCTTAACCGAGAGCTTCCCACCAGAGAGGGACATACCCTGAAGCTTGAGAGCAATAGTCCGAAGCAGCGGTTCCAGGGACAATACGAATAAAGACATAGAGAGCGGACTACCCTGAGGCACTCCGCGGCGGATAGCAATGGGCGGCGTCAGCTGCCCATTGACTGACACCCGAGCTGTTATTCCCCTATACAAATTGCCAAGAACACCACGTGATGAAGCGTTAAAACCTATTGTACCTAAAACACGATCTAAAAACACATGACTGACGTGATCAAAAGCCTTATGAAAATCAAGGAAGGCAAAGGCACAATGTACGTTTGTAACCGCCGCAACCGAGACAACATCCCGATATTCGGCTACTGGTGTCAGAATAGATCTATCATGAAAACAACATTGATGCGCACCAATCACACTCCGAAGCAGAGAGGACAACCGGCTATTGAGCGCTCTAGCAGCTGTCTTGTAGTCAAAATTCAGCAATGTGAGCGGACGAAGATTGGCAGCAGATAAACGACCAGAAGACTTCGGAATTAAAACAATTTTCCCTACTTTAAAATCGGCAGGCACATCCATCCCCCTGACAATCTCATTTAAAATCTGCGTAAAAATGCCACCCAAAAGAGGCCAAAAACGGAGATAAAATTCTTTAGGCAGGCCGTCTGGACCCGGCGATTTACTGGACGGAGAGCGAGCAATAAAATCGAAAACCTCATCTACCTGGAACTCCCGGAGAAATTCGCCGTTCGCGTCAGGAGCGATCGTCGCAGTTAGATCCCCAAAGACATCATCCGAAAGAGACTCACCAGAATCATCGGCAGAATAGAGACTAGTGTAATACTGGTGAAGAGCACGAACCATTTCCTCCTGTGCAAGAAGCTGTCGCCCATCATCCACCGTAAGAGAAGAGATGAAGGAGCGACGACGACGTGTGTGATGCCGTAGCAGGTGGTACAAGGATGTCAGTTCACCTTCAACAAGAGAGTGAGGTTTCGACTTAACTCGCAGACCATCCATCTGTCGTCGTTTAAGGCTCAAGAGCTTGGCTTTAATACGACGAACATCATGGATCCGCAGAGGAGAGGTACCCGCTGCGTCATATAGTTCACGCAGGACAGAGTAGTAATATTCATACGTGTTCTTAAAATCACGCGCCCTTGCAGCACAGTAAAAAATCAAAGTCTGACGAATCTTGGGCTTGGCAAACGCAGTCCACCAAACCAGCAAGGAGGGGTATCGCGGGACAGAGCGAAGTCATCGCTCCCACACGCCACTTATAACATCATCCATAGCACTGTCGGCAAGGTGGGAAACATTTAACATCCACTGGGAACGATAAAGTTTTGCAGGTTGGTGACTAAGATTTACAGTTGCAGTAAAAGCACAATGGTCAGAAAAACTAGTAGGAATAACATCGACAGAAAGAATTTTATCACATAAAAAATCAGATAAATAGAATCTGTCGAGTCTACTGCATGAGGACGCGGTAAAAAACGTATATTTCACCAGGGTTGGATATTTGTGTTCCCAAACATCACGCAGATGCATCGTACGAACTAAGTCATGTAAATCACGGCAATAATTAAAATTGGGGGACTGGTCTTCAGGGCGTAAAACACAATTAAAATCGCCTCCGAGCAGGAGACTCCGAGGACTCTGGCGCAAAAGATAAATAAGCTCTTCTTTATAAAAGCGCGATCGAGCCACAGTGTGACCCGATCCAGAGGGGGCATACAAAACAACGAGGCGGAGATCAAAAAGACGACAACCAATCCCACGGCCAGAGTCAAGGAATTCAATGTCAGTAATAGGAATGCCCTCTCGAAAGAAAAGAGCAGTTCCTGTTGAATATTCCGGCGCGACATTAAAAACAGTTTGAAATCCAGGTAGAGAGAGATCAGAAAACAACACTTCCTGCAAAAACACTACGTCCGCACAGGCGTCGTAAATAAACTGCCGCAAAGAGGCAATGCGAACGTCGGACTCAATACGGTTAACATTTAAGGTAAGAAAGGTGTATGCTTGAACCATAGAGAGAAAAGCGAGAAAAGAAATCACCTACACCGACGCACCAGCGTCACAGTCCATAGCAGGGGTGACGGAGGCATCCGAGGGAGGGGGACTGCTACCCCGTTCCGCGGATCCCTTACGCTTCGGTTTTTTACGAACAGCATTAACGTTCGGCTGAACGCGTAACTTGCGTCGGCTGACGGGCAAGGAAGCTTCAGCCGCCGGTGACGTAGGAGGGTCAAGTTCTGTATCCGACACCACCCGCGCCGGTCCACATGCGGGATCCGGGGTCGCGGCGGAAACATCCGACGAAACGGAATGGTCAACACCTGCACTAGCTTCCGGCAAACATGGACTGCACGGAGGCGAAACGTGAGCAGGAAGGTCCGAGGCAGCAGAGTTGGAAGGAAGCGGAGCAGCTCCGCTGGCAGAGGTATGGGGCAGCGAAGCAGGAAGTTGTCGCGGCTCCACTTGTTGTGACATCGAAGTCGGTTCGGAAGACGGCGCCAACAGGCCCGACCGACGACCCGACTCGAGAGAAGCTGCGTCGGAGGCCGGAAGGGCGCCAGCAGCCGCCACCGGAACCGCTACCTCAGGAGGGCAGGGAGCAGCTACAGTACACAGTGGCTCGGAGGATGCCGGTCGCTCGGACTGGGGCATCTCAGGGAGATCCTCATCCGTACTATTTCCATCGTGTGGGCGACGCCTCTTATTATTCAAAAGTGGCACACCCACCTGAGGGACAGACGGAACAACATCAGATTTAGCACGTAAAGGAGGAAATTCTGTGTCAGGGGTGCGCAAAACCTGTGGCGGGGCGCTACTACCACTGGACTGTGCTACACCAAGAGCAGAACCACCTGCAACGAGGTCAGCGACCGTTAACTTGCGACGCTGTTCGAGAGAATTTTTTAAAACAAAAACTCTCCGCGGACAGTCGGTACGCACGTGACCACTTTCATTGCACAAAAAACAGGTGCCAACCTGACCACTATATGTGACATGGACACGATATCCACCGATCTGCAGGTGAGATGGAATATTCTGCTTAACGTGCATTTCGACTGAACGAATACCACTGTAACATTGCAGGCGATGTTGGCTTGACCAGCGTTCAAGGCGGATGCTCTTTACATCACCATACTTTTGTAGACCCTCCTTAAGATAGACATTATCCACCTCCGGTGGAAGGTTGTAAACACGAACATTGGTATACGTGATGGAAGCATTGGAAAGCAGCACGGTACTTACAGAATCATCCCGATGCCGAAAGAGAACTTGATGACCATATTTAGAAAGAATTTTATCAACCTGAAGTGGGTCCATGAACTTAACAAAGAAAACATACAGTTCGGTATCAAAATAAGCAGTGTGCACCTGATCCGAATGAACACCAAAGGTATCTACCAACCAATCATGAATCTCAAGGGAACTAGGTTGCACATTGCGGGTTGACTTGTCGAAAGTAAAACTAACTGTAGCCTGACGAGGAATAACCTGGGACGACATTTTCAAAATATGCGGTCGAAACCGCTACAAACAACACACTGAAATAAGGACAGAAAGTAACACAAGGTACTAAACAACGACGGAGAAACACTCACAGAAGTTGCAACACAACACGTAAACAACGATAGTCCACTATACGTAACGCTACGGCGGAGCGGAAGACTAGGCACGTCCACACTGCACGGCGTCTAAAGCGGAACAAAATTTTGAACCCGGGACCTCTTGCACCCTAAGCAGGAATCATACCCCTAGACCAACGAGCCCTGTGACACGGCGAATGCCAAATATTCAAGTCCCTCGATGTCGTCCAGGGTGCCCCGGAAGTCTCGTGTACGCTGGCGGGATGGGGGCGGCGCGAATTCCCGCGGTCGGCGGCCTTCCTGGGCTATTGGTACCTTCATGTAGAGCTGCCGCTGGGCTCGCAATGCCTGCTGCTGAGAAAGTGATTGCTTTTGCTGATATGACTTGCAATAACGACTGCGCGAAATGCCGCTATCTCGTTAGGGGTGCTACGGCAGACACCCTCTCGAGCACCCCGAAGACTTCTTGAGCCCTCGGCTGTGATGGGTTCCAGGCTGACAAAAGAACTGTCGTGTGTGCATTCGCGGACGAGAGAAAGTCTGAGGCAAGTTCGAGTGAACAAGGATGGACTCCTCGGGTCCGTCGTTTCCGTAGTGGAGCGGTTATCACGTCTGCTTCACACGCAGAAGGTCCCCGGTTCGATCCCGGGCGGGAACAGTATTTTCCTGCCTATGTCGTATTGTCCTCCAATGAGCCACGTCGTGTGTGGATCTGCTGCATATCCCTTCGTTTTGCAAGTACCACATTTATTGAATTTTTTAGTTACGATGGCAACATCACTACAAGTTGTCTGTGAAGTAAGGTGCACACAAGCAGTTTCCGTGGTGTAGCGGTTATCACGTCTGCCTAACACGCAGAAGGTCCCCGGTTCGATCCCGGGCGGAAACACTTTTTCATCACTTTAAGCAAGACGTACTAACCTGCATCTGCTACCATCTGTACCCGAAACCTTCGTAATCGCCTTCACGCGTCGGACCCGAGTGCCAATTGCTCACATCGAATAAGAAATTCATTTGATATTGACGGCGAGCTTTTTGCGCTGACTCAGCCACTGACGTGCGATCAGTTTGCACAAAACGCTAGGGCTCGTCCGGGATTTGAACCCGGGACCTCCGGCACCCTAAGCAGGAATCATACCCCTAGACCAACGAGCCCTGTGACACGGCGAATGCCAAATATTCCAGTCCCTCGATGTCGTCCAGGGTGCCCTGGAAGTCTCGTGTACGCTGGCGGGATGGGGGCGGCGCGAATTCCCGCGGTCGGCGGCCTTCCTGGGCTATTGGTACCTTCATGTAGAGCTGCCGCTGGGCTCGCACTGCCTGCTGCTGAGAAAGTGATTGCTTTTGCTGATATGACTTGCAATAACGACTGCGCGAAACGCGGCTATCTCGTTAGGGGTGCTACGGCAGACACCCTCTCGAGCACCCCGAAGACTTCTTGAGCCCTCGGCTGTGATGGGTTCCAGGCTGACAAAAGAACTGTCGTGTGTGCATTCGCGGACGAGAGAAAGTCTGAGGCAAGTTCGAGTGAACAAGGATGGACTCCTCGGGTCCGTCGTTTCCGTAGTGGAGCGGTTATCACGTCTGCTTCACACGCAGAAGGTCCCCGGTTCGATCCCGGGCGGGAACAGTATTTTCCTGCCTATGTCGTATTGTCCTCCAATGAGCCACGTCGTGTGTGGATCTGCTGCATATCCCTTCGTTTTGCAAGTACCACATTTATTGAATTTTTTAGTTACGATGGCAACATCACTACAAGTTGTCTGTGAAGTAAGGAGCACACAAGCAGTTTCCGTGGTGTAGCGGTTATCACGTCTGCCTAACACGCAGAAGGTCCCCGGTTCGATCCCGGGCGGAAACACTTTTTCATCACTTTAAGCAAGACGTACTAACCTGCATCTGCTACCATCTGTACCCGAAACCTTCGTAATCGCCTTCACGCGTCGGACCCGAGTGCCAATTGCTCACATCGAATAAGAAATTCATTTGATATTGACGGCGAGCTTTTTGCGCTGACTCAGCCACTGACGTGCGATCAGTTTGCACAAAACGCTGGGCTCGTCCGGGATTTGAACCCGGGACCTCCTGCACCCTAAGCAGGAATCATACCCCTAGACCAACGAGCCCTGTGACACGGCGAATGCCAAATATTCCAGTCCCTCGATGTCGTCCAGGGTGCCCTGGAAGTCTCGTGTACGCTGGCGGGATGGGGGCGGCGCGAATTCCCGCGGTCGGCGGCCTTCCTGGGCTATTGGTAGCTTCATGTAGAGCTGCCGCTGGGCTCGCACTGCCTGCTGCTGAGAAAGTGATTGCTTTTGCTGATATGACTTGCAATAACGACTGCGCGAAACGCCGCTATCTCGTTAGGGGTGCTACGGCAGACACCCTCTCGAGCACCCCGAAGACTTCTTGAGCCCTCGGCTGTGATGGGTTCCAGGCTGACAAAAGAACTGTCGTGTGTGCATTCGCGGACGAGAGAAAGTCTGAGGCAAGTTCGAGTGAACAAGGATGGACTCCTCGGGTCCGTCGTTTCCGTAGTGTAGCGGTTATCACGTCTGCTTCACACGCAGAAGGTCCCCGGTTCGATCCCGGGCGGGAACAGTATTTTCCTGCCTATGTCGTATTGTCCTCCAATGAGCCACGTCGTGTGTGGATCTGCTGCATGTCCCTTCGTTTTGCAAGTACCTCATTTATTGAATTTTTTAGTTACGATGGCAACATCACTACAAGTTGTCTGTGAAGTAAAGTGCACACAAGCAGTTTCCGTGGTGTAGCGGTTATCACGTCTGCCTAACACGCAGAAGGTCCCCGGTTCGATCCCGGGCGGAAACACTTTTTCATCACTTTAAGCAAGACGTACTAACATGCATCTGCTACCATCTGTACCCGAAACCTTCGTAATCGCCTTCACGCGTCGGACCCGAGTGCCAATTGCTCACATCGAATAAGAAATTCATTTGATATTGACGGCGAGCTTTTTGCGCTGACTCAGCCACTGACGTGCGATCAGTTTGCACAAAACGCTGGGGCTCGTCCGGGATTTGAACCCGGGACCTCCTGCACCCTAAGCAGGAATCATACCCCTTTTTTTTTTTTGTTTTTTTACTTACATTTACCCTGATTGAGACGCGCTCCAGAGACACGACAGTATGCATCAACTGCCCCTTTCAACAACGGGATATCATCACGTTGACGGAGGAGAACAACGACATCATCCGCATATGCCTTAACCGAGAGCTTCCCACCAGAGAGGGACATACCCTGAAGCTTGAGAGCAATAGTCCGAAGCAGCGGTTCCAGGGACAATACGAATAAAGACATAGAGAGCGGACTACCCTGAGGCACTCCGCGGCGGATAGCAATGGGCGGCGTCAGCTGCCCATTGACTGACACCCGAGCTGTTATTCCCCTATACAAATTGCCAAGAACACCACGTGATGAAGCGTTAAAACCTATTGTACCTAAAACACGATCTAAAAACACATGACTGACGTGATCAAAAGCCTTATGAAAATCAAGGAAGGCAAAGGCACAATGTACGTTTGTAACCGCCGCAACCGAGACAACATCCCGATATTCGGCTACTGGTGTCAGAATAGATCTATCATGAAAACAACATTGATGCGCACCAATCACACTCCGAAGCAGAGAGGACAACCGGCTATTGAGCGCTCTAGCAGCTGTCTTGTAGTCAAAATTCAGCAATGTGAGCGGACGAAGATTGGCAGCAGATAAACGACCAGAAGACTTCGGAATTAAAACAATTTTCCCTACTTTAAAATCGGCAGGCACATCCATCCCCCTGACAATCTCATTTAAAATCTGCGTAAAAATGCCACCCAAAAGAGGCCAAAAACGGAGATAAAATTCTTTAGGCAGGCCGTCTGGACCCGGCGATTTACTGGACGGAGAGCGAGCAATAAAATCGAAAACCTCATCTACCTGGAACTCCCGGAGAAATTCGCCGTTCGCGTCAGGAGCGATCGTCGCAGTTAGATCCCCAAAGACATCATCCGAAAGAGACTCACCAGAATCATCGGCAGAATAGAGACTAGTGTAATACTGGTGAAGAGCACGAACCATTTCCTCCTGTGCAAGAAGCTGTCGCCCATCATCCACCGTAAGAGAAGAGATGAAGGAGCGACGACGACGTGTGTGATGCCGTAGCAGGTGGTACAAGGATGTCAGTTCACCTTCAACAAGAGAGTGAGGTTTCGACTTAACTCGCAGACCATCCATCTGTCGTCGTTTAAGGCTCAAGAGCTTGGCTTTAATACGACGAACATCATGGATCCGCAGAGGAGAGGTACCCGCTGCGTCATATAGTTCACGCAGGACAGAGTAGTAATATTCATACGTGTTCTTAAAATCACGCGCCCTTGCAGCACAGTAAAAAATCAAAGTCTGACGAATCTTGGGCTTGGCAAACGCAGTCCACCAAACCAGCAAGGAGGGGTATCGCGGGACAGAGCGAAGTCATCGCTCCCACACGCCACTTATAACATCATCCATAGCACTGTCGGCAAGGTGGGAAACATTTAACATCCACTGGGAACGATAAAGTTTTGCAGGTTGGTGACTAAGATTTACAGTTGCAGTAAAAGCACAATGGTCAGAAAAACTAGTAGGAATAACATCGACAGAAAGAATTTTATCACATAAAAAATCAGATAAATAGAATCTGTCGAGTCTACTGCATGAGGACGCGGTAAAAAACGTATATTTCACCAGGGTTGGATATTTGTGTTCCCAAACATCACGCAGATGCATCGTACGAACTAAGTCATGTAAATCACGGCAATAATTAAAATTGGGGGACTGGTCTTCAGGGCGTAAAACACAATTAAAATCGCCTCCGAGCAGGAGACTCCGAGGACTCTGGCGCAAAAGATAAATAAGCTCTTCTTTATAAAAGCGCGATCGAGCCACAGTGTGACCCGATCCAGAGGGGGCATACAAAACAACGAGGCGGAGATCAAAAAGACGACAACCAATCCCACGGCCAGAGTCAAGGAATTCAATGTCAGTAATAGGAATGCCCTCTCGAAAGAAAAGAGCAGTTCCTGTTGAATATTCCGGCGCGACATTAAAAACAGTTTGAAATCCAGGTAGAGAGAGATCAGAAAACAACACTTCCTGCAAAAACACTACGTCCGCACAGGCGTCGTAAATAAACTGCCGCAAAGAGGCAATGCGAACGTCGGACTCAATACGGTTAACATTTAAGGTAAGAAAGGTGTATGCTTGAACCATAGAGAGAAAAGCGAGAAAAGAAATCACCTACACCGACGCACCAGCGTCACAGTCCATAGCAGGGGTGACGGAGGCATCCGAGGGAGGGGGACTGCTACCCCGTTCCGCGGATCCCTTACGCTTCGGTTTTTTACGAACAGCATTAACGTTCGGCTGAACGCGTAACTTGCGTCGGCTGACGGGCAAGGAAGCTTCAGCCGCCGGTGACGTAGGAGGGTCAAGTTCTGTATCCGACACCACCCGCGCCGGTCCACATGCGGGATCCGGGGTCGCGGCGGAAACATCCGACGAAACGGAATGGTCAACACCTGCACTAGCTTCCGGCAAACATGGACTGCACGGAGGCGAAACGTGAGCAGGAAGGTCCGAGGCAGCAGAGTTGGAAGGAAGCGGAGCAGCTCCGCTGGCAGAGGTATGGGGCAGCGAAGCAGGAAGTTGTCGCGGCTCCACTTGTTGTGACATCGAAGTCGGTTCGGAAGACGGCGCCAACAGGCCCGACCGACGACCCGACTCGAGAGAAGCTGCGTCGGAGGCCGGAAGGGCGCCAGCAGCCGCCACCGGAACCGCTACCTCAGGAGGGCAGGGAGCAGCTACAGTACACAGTGGCTCGGAGGATGCCGGTCGCTCGGACTGGGGCATCTCAGGGAGATCCTCATCCGTACTATTTCCATCGTGTGGGCGACGCCTCTTATTATTCAAAAGTGGCACACCCACCTGAGGGACAGACGGAACAACATCAGATTTAGCACGTAAAGGAGGAAATTCTGTGTCAGGGGTGCGCAAAACCTGTGGCGGGGCGCTACTACCACTGGACTGTGCTACACCAAGAGCAGAACCACCTGCAACGAGGTCAGCGACCGTTAACTTGCGACGCTGTTCGAGAGAATTTTTTAAAACAAAAACTCTCCGCGGACAGTCGGTACGCACGTGACCACTTTCATTGCACAAAAAACAGGTGCCAACCTGACCACTATATGTGACATGGACACGATATCCACCGATCTGCAGGTGAGATGGAATATTCTGCTTAACGTGCATTTCGACTGAACGAATACCACTGTAACATTGCAGGCGATGTTGGCTTGACCAGCGTTCAAGGCGGATGCTCTTTACATCACCATACTTTTGTAGACCCTCCTTAAGATAGACATTATCCACCTCCGGTGGAAGGTTGTAAACACGAACATTGGTATACGTGATGGAAGCATTGGAAAGCAGCACGGTACTTACAGAATCATCCCGATGCCGAAAGAGAACTTGATGACCATATTTAGAAAGAATTTTATCAACCTGAAGTGGGTCCATGAACTTAACAAAGAAAACATACAGTTCGGTATCAAAATAAGCAGTGTGCACCTGATCCGAATGAACACCAAAGGTATCTACCAACCAATCATGAATCTCAAGGGAACTAGGTTGCACATTGCGGGTTGACTTGTCGAAAGTAAAACTAACTGTAGCCTGACGAGGAATAACCTGGGACGACATTTTCAAAATATGCGGTCGAAACCGCTACAAACAACACACTGAAATAAGGACAGAAAGTAACACAAGGTACTAAACAACGACGGAGAAACACTCACAGAAGTTGCAACACAACACGTAAACAACGATAGTCCACTATACGTAACGCTACGGCGGAGCGGAAGACTAGGCACGTCCACACTGCACGGCGTCTAAAGCGGAACAAAATTTTGAACCCGGGACCTCTTGCACCCTAAGCAGGAATCATACCCCTAGACCAACGAGCCCTGTGACACGGCGAATGCCAAATATTCAAGTCCCTCGATGTCGTCCAGGGTGCCCCGGAAGTCTCGTGTACGCTGGCGGGATGGGGGCGGCGCGAATTCCCGCGGTCGGCGGCCTTCCTGGGCTATTGGTACCTTCATGTAGAGCTGCCGCTGGGCTCGCAATGCCTGCTGCTGAGAAAGTGATTGCTTTTGCTGATATGACTTGCAATAACGACTGCGCGAAATGCCGCTATCTCGTTAGGGGTGCTACGGCAGACACCCTCTCGAGCACCCCGAAGACTTCTTGAGCCCTCGGCTGTGATGGGTTCCAGGCTGACAAAAGAACTGTCGTGTGTGCATTCGCGGACGAGAGAAAGTCTGAGGCAAGTTCGAGTGAACAAGGATGGACTCCTCGGGTCCGTCGTTTCCGTAGTGGAGCGGTTATCACGTCTGCTTCACACGCAGAAGGTCCCCGGTTCGATCCCGGGCGGGAACAGTATTTTCCTGCCTATGTCGTATTGTCCTCCAATGAGCCACGTCGTGTGTGGATCTGCTGCATATCCCTTCGTTTTGCAAGTACCACATTTATTGAATTTTTTAGTTACGATGGCAACATCACTACAAGTTGTCTGTGAAGTAAGGTGCACACAAGCAGTTTCCGTGGTGTAGCGGTTATCACGTCTGCCTAACACGCAGAAGGTCCCCGGTTCGATCCCGGGCGGAAACACTTTTTCATCACTTTAAGCAAGACGTACTAACCTGCATCTGCTACCATCTGTACCCGAAACCTTCGTAATCGCCTTCACGCGTCGGACCCGAGTGCCAATTGCTCACATCGAATAAGAAATTCATTTGATATTGACGGCGAGCTTTTTGCGCTGACTCAGCCACTGACGTGCGATCAGTTTGCACAAAACGCTAGGGCTCGTCCGGGATTTGAACCCGGGACCTCCGGCACCCTAAGCAGGAATCATACCCCTAGACCAACGAGCCCTGTGACACGGCGAATGCCAAATATTCCAGTCCCTCGATGTCGTCCAGGGTGCCCTGGAAGTCTCGTGTACGCTGGCGGGATGGGGGCGGCGCGAATTCCCGCGGTCGGCGGCCTTCCTGGGCTATTGGTACCTTCATGTAGAGCTGCCGCTGGGCTCGCACTGCCTGCTGCTGAGAAAGTGATTGCTTTTGCTGATATGACTTGCAATAACGACTGCGCGAAACGCCGCTATCTCGTTAGGGGTGCTACGGCAGACACCCTCTCGAGCACCCCGAAGACTTCTTGAGCCCTCGGCTGTGATGGGTTCCAGGCTGACAAAAGAACTGTCGTGTGTGCATTCGCGGACGAGAGAAAGTCTGAGGCAAGTTCGAGTGAACAAGGATGGACTCCTCGGGTCCGTCGTTTCCGTAGTGAAGCGGTTATCACGTCTGCTTCACACGCAGAAGGTCCCCGGTTCGATCCGGGGCGGGAACAGTATTTTCCTGCCTATGTCGTATTGTCCTCCAATGAGCCACGTCGTGTGTGGATCTGCTGCATATCCCTTCGTTTTGCAAGTACCACATTTATTGAATTTTTTAGTTACGATGGCAACATCACTACAAGTTGTCTGTGAAGTAAGGAGCACACAAGCAGTTTCCGTGGTGTAGCGGTTATCACGTCTGCCTAACACGCAGAAGGTCCCCGGTTCGATCCCGGGCGGAAACACTTTTTCATCACTTTAAGCAAGACGTACTAACCTGCATCTGCTACCATCTGTACCCGAAACCTTCGTAATCGCCTTCACGCGTCCGGACCCGAGTGCCAATTGCTCACATCGAATAAGAAATTCATTTGATATTGACGGCGAGCTTTTTGCGCTGACTCAGCCACTGACGTGCGATCAGTTTGCACAAAACGCTAGGGCTCGTCCGGGATTTGAACCCGGGACCTCCTGCACCCTAAGCAGGAATCATACCCCTAGACCAACGAGCCCTGCGACACGGCGAATGCCAAATATTCAAGTCCCTCGATGTCGTCCAGGGTGCCCTGGAAGTCTCGTGTACGCTGGCGGGATGGGGGCGGCGCGAATTCCCGCGGTCGGCGGCCTTCCTGGGCTATTGGTACCTTCATGTAGAGCTGCCGCTGGGCTCGCACTGCCTGCTGCTGAGAAAGTGATTGCTTTTGCTGATATGACTTGCAATAACGACTGCGCGAAACGCCGCTATCTCGTTAGGGGTGCTACGGCAGACACCCTCTCGAGCACCCCGAAGACTTCTTGAGCCCTCGGCTGTGATGGGTTCCAGGCTGACAAAAGAACTGTCGTGTGTGCATTCGCGGACGAGAGAAAGTCTGAGGCAAGTTCGAGTGAACAAGGATGGACTCCTCGGGTTCGTCGTTTCCGTAGTGGAGCGGTTATCACGTCTGCTTCACACGCAGAAGGTCCCCGGTTCGATCCCGGGCGGGAACAGTATTTTCCTGCCTATGTCGTATTGTCCTCCAATGAGCCACGTCGTGTGTGGATCTGCTGCATATCCCTTCGTTTTGCAAGTACCACATTTATTGAATTTTTTAGTTACGATGGCAACATCACTACAAGTTGTCTGTGAAGTAAGGAGCACACAAGCAGTTTCCGTGGTGTAGCGGTTATCACGTCTGCCTAACACGCAGAAGGTCCCCGGTTCGATCCCGGGCGGAAACACTTTTTCATCACTTTAAGCAAGACGTACTAACCTGCATCTGCTACCATCTGTACCCGAAACCTTCGTAATCGCCTTCACGCGTCGGACCCGAGTGCCAATTGCTCACATCGAATAAGAAATTCATTTGATATTGACGGCGAGCTTTTTGCGCTGACTCAGCCACTGACGTGCGATCAGTTTGCACAAAACGCTGGGCTCGTCCGGGATTTGAACCCGGGACCTCCTGCACCCTAAGCAGGAATCATACCCCTAGACCAACGAGCCCTGTGACACGGCGAATGCCAAATATTCCAGTCCCTCGATGTCGTCCAGGGTGCCCTGGAAGTCTCGTGTACGCTGGCGGGATGGGGGCGGCGCGAATTCCCGCGGTCGGCGGCCTTCCTGGGCTATTGGTACCTTCATGTAGAGCTGCCGCTGGGCTCGCACTGCCTGCTGCTGAGAAAGTGATTGCTTTTGCTGATATGACTTGCAATAACGACTGCGCGAAACGCCGCTATCTCGTTAGGGGTGCTACGGCAGACACCCTCTCGAGCACCCCGAAGACTTCTTGAGCCCTCGGCTGTGATGGGTTCCAGGCTGACAAAAGAACTGTCGTGTGTGCATTCGCGGACGAGAGAAAGTCTGAGGCAAGTTCGAGTGAACAAGGATGGACTCCTCGGGTCCGTCGTTTCCGTAGTGTAGCGGTTATCACGTCTGCTTCACACGCAGAAGGTCCCCGGTTCGATCCCGGGCGGGAACAGTATTTTCCTGCCTATGTCGTATTGTCCTCCAATGAGCCACGTCGTGTGTGGATCTGCTGCATGTCCCTTCGTTTTGCAAGTACCTCATTTATTGAATTTTTTAGTTACGATGGCAACATCACTACAAGTTGTCTGTGAAGTAAAGTGCACACAAGCAGTTTCCGTGGTGTAGCGGTTATCACGTCTGCCTAACACGCAGAAGGTCCCCGGTTCGATCCCGGGCGGAAACACTTTTTCATCACTTTAAGCAAGACGTACTAACATGCATCTGCTACCATCTGTACCCGAAACCTTCGTAATCGCCTTCACGCGTCGGACCCGAGTGCCAATTGCTCACATCGAATAAGAAATTCATTTGATATTGACGGCGAGCTTTTTGCGCTGACTCAGCCACTGACGTGCGATCAGTTTGCACAAAACGCTGGGGCTCGTCCGGGATTTGAACCCGGGACCTCCTGCACCCTAAGCAGGAATCATACCCCTTTTTTTTTTTTGTTTTTTTACTTACATTTACCCTGATTGAGACGCGCTCCAGAGACACGACAGTATGCATCAACTGCCCCTTTCAACAACGGGATATCATCACGTTGACGGAGGAGAACAACGACATCATCCGCATATGCCTTAACCGAGAGCGTCCGGGATTTGAACCCGGGACCTCCTGCACCCTAAGCAGGAATCATACCCCTTTTTTTTTTTTTGTTTTTTTACTTACATTTACCCTGATTGAGACGCGCTCCAGAGACACGACAGTATGCATCAACTGCCCCTTTCAACAACGGGATATCATCACGTTGACGGAGGAGAACAACGACATCATCCGCATATGCCTTAACCGAGAGCTTCCCACCAGAGAGGGACATACCCTGAAGCTTGAGAGCAATAGTCCGAAGCAGCGGTTCCAGGGACAATACGAATAAAGACATAGAGAGCGGACTACCCTGAGGCACTCCGCGGCGGATAGCAATGGGCGGCGTCAGCTGCCCATTGACTGACACCCGAGCTGTTATTCCCCTATACAAATTGCCAAGAACACCACGTGATGAAGCGTTAAAACCTATTGTACCTAAAACACGATCTAAAAACACATGACTGACGTGATCAAAAGCCTTATGAAAATCAAGGAAGGCAAAGGCACAATGTACGTTTGTAACCGCCGCAACCGAGACAACATCCCGATATTCGGCTACTGGTGTCAGAATAGATCTATCATGAAAACAACATTGATGCGCACCAATCACACTCCGAAGCAGAGAGGACAACCGGCTATTGAGCGCTCTAGCAGCTGTCTTGTAGTCAAAATTCAGCAATGTGAGCGGACGAAGATTGGCAGCAGATAAACGACCAGAAGACTTCGGAATTAAAACAATTTTCCCTACTTTAAAATCGGCAGGCACATCCATCCCCCTGACAATCTCATTTAAAATCTGCGTAAAAATGCCACCCAAAAGAGGCCAAAAACGGAGATAAAATTCTTTAGGCAGGCCGTCTGGACCCGGCGATTTACTGGACGGAGAGCGAGCAATAAAATCGAAAACCTCATCTACCTGGAACTCCCGGAGAAATTCGCCGTTCGCGTCAGGAGCGATCGTCGCAGTTAGATCCCCAAAGACATCATCCGAAAGAGACTCACCAGAATCATCGGCAGAATAGAGACTAGTGTAATACTGGTGAAGAGCACGAACCATTTCCTCCTGTGCAAGAAGCTGTCGCCCATCATCCACCGTAAGAGAAGAGATGAAGGAGCGACGACGACGTGTGTGATGCCGTAGCAGGTGGTACAAGGATGTCAGTTCACCTTCAACAAGAGAGTGAGGTTTCGACTTAACTCGCAGACCATCCATCTGTCGTCGTTTAAGGCTCAAGAGCTTGGCTTTAATACGACGAACATCATGGATCCGCAGAGGAGAGGTACCCGCTGCGTCATATAGTTCACGCAGGACAGAGTAGTAATATTCATACGTGTTCTTAAAATCACGCGCCCTTGCAGCACAGTAAAAAATCAAAGTCTGACGAATCTTGGGCTTGGCAAACGCAGTCCACCAAACCAGCAAGGAGGGGTATCGCGGGACAGAGCGAAGTCATCGCTCCCACACGCCACTTATAACATCATCCATAGCACTGTCGGCAAGGTGGGAAACATTTAACATCCACTGGGAACGATAAAGTTTTGCAGGTTGGTGACTAAGATTTACAGTTGCAGTAAAAGCACAATGGTCAGAAAAACTAGTAGGAATAACATCGACAGAAAGAATTTTATCACATAAAAAATCAGATAAATAGAATCTGTCGAGTCTACTGCATGAGGACGCGGTAAAAAACGTATATTTCACCAGGGTTGGATATTTGTGTTCCCAAACATCACGCAGATGCATCGTACGAACTAAGTCATGTAAATCACGGCAATAATTAAAATTGGGGGACTGGTCTTCAGGGCGTAAAACACAATTAAAATCGCCTCCGAGCAGGAGACTCCGAGGACTCTGGCGCAAAAGATAAATAAGCTCTTCTTTATAAAAGCGCGATCGAGCCACAGTGTGACCCGATCCAGAGGGGGCATACAAAACAACGAGGCGGAGATCAAAAAGACGACAACCAATCCCACGGCCAGAGTCAAGGAATTCAATGTCAGTAATAGGAATGCCCTCTCGAAAGAAAAGAGCAGTTCCTGTTGAATATTCCGGCGCGACATTAAAAACAGTTTGAAATCCAGGTAGAGAGAGATCAGAAAACAACACTTCCTGCAAAAACACTACGTCCGCACAGGCGTCGTAAATAAACTGCCGCAAAGAGGCAATGCGAACGTCGGACTCAATACGGTTAACATTTAAGGTAAGAAAGGTGTATGCTTGAACCATAGAGAGAAAAGCGAGAAAAGAAATCACCTACACCGACGCACCAGCGTCACAGTCCATAGCAGGGGTGACGGAGGCATCCGAGGGAGGGGGACTGCTACCCCGTTCCGCGGATCCCTTACGCTTCGGTTTTTTACGAACAGCATTAACGTTCGGCTGAACGCGTAACTTGCGTCGGCTGACGGGCAAGGAAGCTTCAGCCGCCGGTGACGTAGGAGGGTCAAGTTCTGTATCCGACACCACCCGCGCCGGTCCACATGCGGGATCCGGGGTCGCGGCGGAAACATCCGACGAAACGGAATGGTCAACACCTGCACTAGCTTCCGGCAAACATGGACTGCACGGAGGCGAAACGTGAGCAGGAAGGTCCGAGGCAGCAGAGTTGGAAGGAAGCGGAGCAGCTCCGCTGGCAGAGGTATGGGGCAGCGAAGCAGGAAGTTGTCGCGGCTCCACTTGTTGTGACATCGAAGTCGGTTCGGAAGACGGCGCCAACAGGCCCGACCGACGACCCGACTCGAGAGAAGCTGCGTCGGAGGCCGGAAGGGCGCCAGCAGCCGCCACCGGAACCGCTACCTCAGGAGGGCAGGGAGCAGCTACAGTACACAGTGGCTCGGAGGATGCCGGTCGCTCGGACTGGGGCATCTCAGGGAGATCCTCATCCGTACTATTTCCATCGTGTGGGCGACGCCTCTTATTATTCAAAAGTGGCACACCCACCTGAGGGACAGACGGAACAACATCAGATTTAGCACGTAAAGGAGGAAATTCTGTGTCAGGGGTGCGCAAAACCTGTGGCGGGGCGCTACTACCACTGGACTGTGCTACACCAAGAGCAGAACCACCTGCAACGAGGTCAGCGACCGTTAACTTGCGACGCTGTTCGAGAGAATTTTTTAAAACAAAAACTCTCCGCGGACAGTCGGTACGCACGTGACCACTTTCATTGCACAAAAAACAGGTGCCAACCTGACCACTATATGTGACATGGACACGATATCCACCGATCTGCAGGTGAGATGGAATATTCTGCTTAACGTGCATTTCGACTGAACGAATACCACTGTAACATTGCAGGCGATGTTGGCTTGACCAGCGTTCAAGGCGGATGCTCTTTACATCACCATACTTTTGTAGACCCTCCTTAAGATAGACATTATCCACCTCCGGTGGAAGGTTGTAAACACGAACATTGGTATACGTGATGGAAGCATTGGAAAGCAGCACGGTACTTACAGAATCATCCCGATGCCGAAAGAGAACTTGATGACCATATTTAGAAAGAATTTTATCAACCTGAAGTGGGTCCATGAACTTAACAAAGAAAACATACAGTTCGGTATCAAAATAAGCAGTGTGCACCTGATCCGAATGAACACCAAAGGTATCTACCAACCAATCATGAATCTCAAGGGAACTAGGTTGCACATTGCGGGTTGACTTGTCGAAAGTAAAACTAACTGTAGCCTGACGAGGAATAACCTGGGACGACATTTTCAAAATATGCGGTCGAAACCGCTACAAACAACACACTGAAATAAGGACAGAAAGTAACACAAGGTACTAAACAACGACGGAGAAACACTCACAGAAGTTGCAACACAACACGTAAACAACGATAGTCCACTATACGTAACGCTACGGCGGAGCGGAAGACTAGGCACGTCCACACTGCACGGCGTCTAAAGCGGAACAAAATTTTGAACCCGGGACCTCTTGCACCCTAAGCAGGAATCATACCCCTAGACCAACGAGCCCTGTGACACGGCGAATGCCAAATATTCAAGTCCCTCGATGTCGTCCAGGGTGCCCCGGAAGTCTCGTGTACGCTGGCGGGATGGGGGCGGCGCGAATTCCCGCGGTCGGCGGCCTTCCTGGGCTATTGGTACCTTCATGTAGAGCTGCCGCTGGGCTCGCAATGCCTGCTGCTGAGAAAGTGATTGCTTTTGCTGATATGACTTGCAATAACGACTGCGCGAAATGCCGCTATCTCGTTAGGGGTGCTACGGCAGACACCCTCTCGAGCACCCCGAAGACTTCTTGAGCCCTCGGCTGTGATGGGTTCCAGGCTGACAAAAGAACTGTCGTGTGTGCATTCGCGGACGAGAGAAAGTCTGAGGCAAGTTCGAGTGAACAAGGATGGACTCCTCGGGTCCGTCGTTTCCGTAGTGGAGCGGTTATCACGTCTGCTTCACACGCAGAAGGTCCCCGGTTCGATCCCGGGCGGGAACAGTATTTTCCTGCCTATGTCGTATTGTCCTCCAATGAGCCACGTCGTGTGTGGATCTGCTGCATATCCCTTCGTTTTGCAAGTACCACATTTATTGAATTTTTTAGTTACGATGGCAACATCACTACAAGTTGTCTGTGAAGTAAGGTGCACACAAGCAGTTTCCGTGGTGTAGCGGTTATCACGTCTGCCTAACACGCAGAAGGTCCCCGGTTCGATCCCGGGCGGAAACACTTTTTCATCACTTTAAGCAAGACGTACTAACCTGCATCTGCTACCATCTGTACCCGAAACCTTCGTAATCGCCTTCACGCGTCGGACCCGAGTGCCAATTGCTCACATCGAATAAGAAATTCATTTGATATTGACGGCGAGCTTTTTGCGCTGACTCAGCCACTGACGTGCGATCAGTTTGCACAAAACGCTAGGGCTCGTCCGGGATTTGAACCCGGGACCTCCGGCACCCTAAGCAGGAATCATACCCCTAGACCAACGAGCCCTGTGACACGGCGAATGCCAAATATTCCAGTCCCTCGATGTCGTCCAGGGTGCCCTGGAAGTCTCGTGTACGCTGGCGGGATGGGGGCGGCGCGAATTCCCGCGGTCGGCGGCCTTCCTGGGCTATTGGTACCTTCATGTAGAGCTGCCGCTGGGCTCGCACTGCCTGCTGCTGAGAAAGTGATTGCTTTTGCTGATATGACTTGCAATAACGACTGCGCGAAACGCCGCTATCTCGTTAGGGGTGCTACGGCAGACACCCTCTCGAGCACCCCGAAGACTTCTTGAGCCCTCGGCTGTGATGGGTTCCAGGCTGACAAAAGAACTGTCGTGTGTGCATTCGCGGACGAGAGAAAGTCTGAGGCAAGTTCGAGTGAACAAGGATGGACTCCTCGGGTCCGTCGTTTCCGTAGTGAAGCGGTTATCACGTCTGCTTCACACGCAGAAGGTCCCCGGTTCGATCCGGGGCGGGAACAGTATTTTCCTGCCTATGTCGTATTGTCCTCCAATGAGCCACGTCGTGTGTGGATCTGCTGCATATCCCTTCGTTTTGCAAGTACCACATTTATTGAATTTTTTAGTTACGATGGCAACATCACTACAAGTTGTCTGTGAAGTAAGGAGCACACAAGCAGTTTCCGTGGTGTAGCGGTTATCACGTCTGCCTAACACGCAGAAGGTCCCCGGTTCGATCCCGGGCGGAAACACTTTTTCATCACTTTAAGCAAGACGTACTAACCTGCCTATGTCGTATTGTCCTCCAATGAGCCACGTCGTGTGTGGATCTGCTGCATATCCCTTCGTTTTGCAAGTACCACATTTATTGAATTTTTTAGTTACGATGGCAACATCACTACAAGTTGTCTGTGAAGTAAGGAGCACACAAGCAGTTTCCGTGGTGTAGCGGTTATCACGTCTGCCTAACACGCAGAAGGTCCCCGGTTCGATCCCGGGCGGAAACACTTTTTCATCACTTTAAGCAAGACGTACTAACCCGCTGGGCTCGCACTGCCTGCTGCTGAGAAAGTGATTGCTTTTGCTGATATGACTTGCAATAACGACTGCGCGAAACGCCGCTATCTCGTTAGGGGTGCTACGGCAGACACCCTCTCGAGCACCCCGAAGACTTCTTGAGCCCTCGGCTGTGATGGGTTCCAGGCTGACAAAAGAACTGTCGTGTGTGCATTCGCGGACGAGAGAAAGTCTGAGGCAAGTTCGAGTGAACAAGGATGGACTCCTCGGGTCCGTCGTTTCCGTAGTGAAGCGGTTATCACGTCTGCTTCACACGCAGAAGGTCCCCGGTTCGATCCGGGGCGGGAACAGTATTTTCCTGCCTATGTCGTATTGTCCTCCAATGAGCCACGTCGTGTGTGGATCTGCTGCATATCCCTTCGTTTTGCAAGTACCACATTTATTGAATTTTTTAGTTACGATGGCAACATCACTACAAGTTGTCTGTGAAGTAAGGAGCACACAAGCAGTTTCCGTGGTGTAGCGGTTATCACGTCTGCCTAACACGCAGAAGGTCCCCGGTTCGATCCCGGGCGGAAACACTTTTTCATCACTTTAAGCAAGACGTACTAACCTGCATCTGCTACCATCTGTACCCGAAACCTTCGTAATCGCCTTCACGCGTCGGACCCGAGTGCCAATTGCTCACATCGAATAAGAAATTCATTTGATATTGACGGCGAGCTTTTTGCGCTGACTCAGCCACTGACGTGCGATCAGTTTGCACAAAACGCTAGGGCTCGTCCGGGATTTGAACCCGGGACCTCCTGCACCCTAAGCAGGAATCATACCCCTAGACCAACGAGCCCTGTGACACTGCGAATGCCAAATATTCAAGTCCCTCGATGTCGTCCAGGGTGCCCTGGAAGTCTCGTGTACGCTGGCGGGATGGGGGCGGCGCGAATTCCCGCGGTCGGCGGCCTTCCTGGGCTATTGGTACCTTCATGTAGAGCTGCCGCTGGGCTCGCACTGCCTGCTGCTGAGAAAGTGATTGCTTTTGCTGATATGACTTGCAATAACGACTGCGCGAAACGCCGCTATCTCGTTAGGGGTGCTACGGCAGACACCCTCTCGAGCACCCCGAAGACTTCTTGAGCCCTCGGCTGTGATGGGTTCCAGGCTGACAAAAGAACTGTCGTGTGTGCATTCGCGGACGAGAGAAAGTCTGAGGCAAGTTCGAGTGAACAAGGATGGACTCATCGGGTCCGTCGTTTCCGTAGTGGAGCGGTTATCACGTCTGCTTCACACGCAGAAGGTCCCCGGTTCGATCCCGGGCGGGAACAGTATTTTCCTGCCTATGTCGTATTGTCCTCCAATGAGCCACGTCGTGTGTGGATCTGCTGCATATCCCTTCGTTTTGCAAGTACCACATTTATTGAATTTTTTAGTTACGATGGCAACATCACTACAAGTTGTCTGTGAAGTAAGGTGCACACAAGCAGTTTCCGTGGTGTAGCGGTTATCACGTCTGCCTAACACGCAGAAGGTCCCCGGTTCGATCCCGGGCGGAAACACTTTTTCATCACTTTAAGCAAGACGTACTAACCTGCATCTGCTACCATCTGTACCCGAAACCTTCGTAATCGCCTTCACGCGTCGGACCCGAGTGCCAATTGCTCACATCGAATAAGAAATTCATTTGATATTGACGGCGAGCTTTTTGCGCTGACTCAGCCACTGACGTGCGATCAGTTTGCACAAAACGCTAGGGCTCGTCCGGGATTTGAACCCGGGACCTCCGGCACCCTAAGCAGGAATCATACCCCTAGACCAACGAGCCCTGTGACACGGCGAATGCCAAATATTCCAGTCTGAGGCAAGTTCGAGTGAACAAGGATGGACTCATCGGGTCCGTCGTTTCCGTAGTGGAGCGGTTATCACGTCTGCTTCACACGCAGAAGGTCCCCGGTTCGATCCCGGGCGGGAACAGTATTTTCCTGCCTATGTCGTATTGTCCTCCAATGAGCCACGTCGTGTGTGGATCTGCTGCATATCCCTTCGTTTTGCAAGTACCACATTTATTGAATTTTTTAGTTACGATGGCAACATCACTACAAGTTGTCTGTGAAGTAAGGAGCACACAAGCAGTTTCCGTGGTGTAGCGGTTATCACGTCTGCCTAACACGCAGAAGGTCCCCGGTTCGATCCCGGGCGGAAACACTTTTTCATCACTTTAAGCAAGACGTACTAACCTGCATCTGCTACCATCTGTACCCGAAACCTTCGTAATCGCCTTCACGCGTCGGACCCGAGTGCCAATTGCTCACATCGAATAAGAAATTCATTTGATATTGACGGCGAGCTTTTTGCGCTGACTCAGCCACTGACGTGCGATCAGTTTGCACAAAACGCTGGGCTCGTCCGGGATTTGAACCCGGGACCTCCTGCACCCTAAGCAGGAATCATACCCCTAGACCAACGAGCCCTGTGACACGGCGAATGCCAAATATTCCAGTCCCTCGATGTCGTCCAGGGTGCCCTGGAAGTCTCGTGTACGCTGGCGGGATGGGGGCGGCGCGAATTCCCGCGGTCGGCGGCCTTCCTGGGCTATTGGTACCTTCATGTAGAGCTGCCGCTGGGCTCGCACTGCCTGCTGCTGAGAAAGTGATTGCTTTTGCTGATATGACTTGCAATAACGACTGCGCGAAACGCCGCTATCTCGTTAGGGGTGCTACGGCAGACACCCTCTCGAGCACCCCGAAGACTTCTTGAGCCCTCGGCTGTGATGGGTTCCAGGCTGACAAAAGAACTGTCGTGTGTGCATTCGCGGACGAGAGAAAGTCTGAGGCAAGTTCGAGTGAACAAGGATGGACTCCTCGGGTCCGTCGTTTCCGTAGTGTAGCGGTTATCACGTCTGCTTCACACGCAGAAGGTCCCCGGTTCGATCCCGGGCGGGAACAGTATTTTCCTGCCTATGTCGTATTGTCCTCCAATGAGCCACGTCGTGTGTGGATCTGCTGCATGTCCCTTCGTTTTGCAAGTACCTCATTTATTGAATTTTTTAGTTACGATGGCAACATCACTACAAGTTGTCTGTGAAGTAAAGTGCACACAAGCAGTTTCCGTGGTGTAGCGGTTATCACGTCTGCCTAACACGCAGAAGGTCCCCGGTTCGATCCCGGGCGGAAACACTTTTTCATCACTTTAAGCAAGACGTACTAACATGCATCTGCTACCATCTGTACCCGAAACCTTCGTAATCGCCTTCACGCGTCGGACCCGAGTGCCAATTGCTCACATCGAATAAGAAATTCATTTGATATTGACGGCGAGCTTTTTGCGCTGACTCAGCCACTGACGTGCGATCAGTTTGCACAAAACGCTGGGGCTCGTCCGGGATTTGAACCCGGGACCTCCTGCACCCTAAGCAGGAATCATACCCCTTTTTTTTTTTTGTTTTTTTACTTACATTTACCCTGATTGAGACGCGCTCCAGAGACACGACAGTATGCATCAACTGCCCCTTTCAACAACGGGATATCATCACGTTGACGGAGGAGAACAACGACATCATCCGCATATGCCTTAACCGAGAGCGTCCGGGATTTGAACCCGGGACCTCCTGCACCCTAAGCAGGAATCATACCCCTTTTTTTTTTTTGTTTTTTTACTTACATTTACCCTGATTGAGACGCGCTCCAGAGACACGACAGTATGCATCAACTGCCCCTTTCAACAACGGGATATCATCACGTTGACGGAGGAGAACAACGACATCATCCGCATATGCCTTAACCGAGAGCTTCCCACCAGAGAGGGACATACCCTGAAGCTTGAGAGCAATAGTCCGAAGCAGCGGTTCCAGGGACAATACGAATAAAGACATAGAGAGCGGACTACCCTGAGGCACTCCGCGGCGGATAGCAATGGGCGGCGTCAGCTGCCCAATTACTGACACCCGAGCTGTTATTCCCCTATACAAATTGCCAAGAACACCACGTGATGAAGCGTTAAAACCTATTGTACCTAAAACACGATCTAAAAACACATGACTGACGTGATCAAAAGCCTTATGAAAATCAAGGAAGGCAAAGGCACAATGTACGTTTGTAACCGCCGCAACCGAGACAACATCCCGATATTCGGCTACTGGTGTCAGAATAGATCTATCATGAAAACAACATTGATGCGCACCAATCACACTCCGAAGCAGAGAGGACAACCGGCTATTGAGCGCTCTAGCAGCTGTCTTGTAGTCAAAATTCAGCAATGTGAGCGGACGAAGATTGGCAGCAGATAAACGACCAGAAGACTTCGGAATTAAAACAATTTTCCCTACTTTAAAATCGGCAGGCACATCCATCCCCCTGACAATCTCATTTAAAATCTGCGTAAAAATGCCACCCAAAAGAGGCCAAAAACGGAGATAAAATTCTTTAGGCAGGCCGTCTGGACCCGGCGATTTACTGGACGGAGAGCGAGCAATAAAATCGAAAACCTCATCTACCTGGAACTCCCGGAGAAATTCGCCGTTCGCGTCAGGAGCGATCGTCGCAGTTAGATCCCCAAAGACATCATCCGAAAGAGACTCACCAGAATCATCGGCAGAATAGAGACTAGTGTAATACTGGTGAAGAGCACGAACCATTTCCTCCTGTGCAAGAAGCTGTCGCCCATCATCCACCGTAAGAGAAGAGATGAAGGAGCGACGACGACGTGTGTGATGCCGTAGCAGGTGGTACAAGGATGTCAGTTCACCTTCAACAAGAGAGTGAGGTTTCGACTTAACTCGCAGACCATCCATCTGTCGTCGTTTAAGGCTCAAGAGCTTGGCTTTAATACGACGAACATCATGGATCCGCAGAGGAGAGGTACCCGCTGCGTCATATAGTTCACGCAGGACAGAGTAGTAATATTCATACGTGTTCTTAAAATCACGCGCCCTTGCAGCACAGTAAAAAATCAAAGTCTGACGAATCTTGGGCTTGGCAAACGCAGTCCACCAAACCAGCAAGGAGGGGTATCGCGGGACAGAGCGAAGTCATCGCTCCCACACGCCACTTATAACATCATCCATAGCACTGTCGGCAAGGTGGGAAACATTTAACATCCACTGGGAACGATAAAGTTTTGCAGGTTGGTGACTAAGATTTACAGTTGCAGTAAAAGCACAATGGTCAGAAAAACTAGTAGGAATAACATCGACAGAAAGAATTTTATCACATAAAAAATCAGATAAATAGAATCTGTCGAGTCTACTGCATGAGGACGCGGTAAAAAACGTATATTTCACCAGGGTTGGATATTTGTGTTCCCAAACATCACGCAGATGCATCGTACGAACTAAGTCATGTAAATCACGGCAATAATTAAAATTGGGGGACTGGTCTTCAGGGCGTAAAACACAATTAAAATCGCCTCCGAGCAGGAGACTCCGAGGACTCTGGCGCAAAAGATAAATAAGCTCTTCTTTATAAAAGCGCGATCGAGCCACAGTGTGACCCGATCCAGAGGGGGCATACAAAACAACGAGGCGGAGATCAAAAAGACGACAACCAATCCCACGGCCAGAGTCAAGGAATTCAATGTCAGTAATAGGAATGCCCTCTCGAAAGAAAAGAGCAGTTCCTGTTGAATATTCCGGCGCGACATTAAAAACAGTTTGAAATCCAGGTAGAGAGAGATCAGAAAACAACACTTCCTGCAAAAACACTACGTCCGCACAGGCGTCGTAAATAAACTGCCGCAAAGAGGCAATGCGAACGTCGGACTCAATACGGTTAACATTTAAGGTAAGAAAGGTGTATGCTTGAACCATAGAGAGAAAAGCGAGAAAAGAAATCACCTACACCGACGCACCAGCGTCACAGTCCATAGCAGGGGTGACGGAGGCATCCGAGGGAGGGGGACTGCTACCCCGTTCCGCGGATCCCTTACGCTTCGGTTTTTTACGAACAGCATTAACGTTCGGCTGAACGCGTAACTTGCGTCGGCTGACGGGCAAGGAAGCTTCAGCCGCCGGTGACGTAGGAGGGTCAAGTTCTGTATCCGACACCACCCGCGCCGGTCCACATGCGGGATCCGGGGTCGCGGCGGAAACATCCGACGAAACGGAATGGTCAACACCTGCACTAGCTTCCGGCAAACATGGACTGCACGGAGGCGAAACGTGAGCAGGAAGGTCCGAGGCAGCAGAGTTGGAAGGAAGCGGAGCAGCTCCGCTGGCAGAGGTATGGGGCAGCGAAGCAGGAAGTTGTCGCGGCTCCACTTGTTGTGACATCGAAGTCGGTTCGGAAGACGGCGCCAACAGGCCCGACCGACGACCCGACTCGAGAGAAGCTGCGTCGGAGGCCGGAAGGGCGCCAGCAGCCGCCACCGGAACCGCTACCTCAGGAGGGCAGGGAGCAGCTACAGTACACAGTGGCTCGGAGGATGCCGGTCGCTCGGACTGGGGCATCTCAGGGAGATCCTCATCCGTACTATTTCCATCGTGTGGGCGACGCCTCTTATTATTCAAAAGTGGCACACCCACCTGAGGGACAGACGGAACAACATCAGATTTAGCACGTAAAGGAGGAAATTCTGTGTCAGGGGTGCGCAAAACCTGTGGCGGGGCGCTACTACCACTGGACTGTGCTACACCAAGAGCAGAACCACCTGCAACGAGGTCAGCGACCGTTAACTTGCGACGCTGTTCGAGAGAATTTTTTAAAACAAAAACTCTCCGCGGACAGTCGGTACGCACGTGACCACTTTCATTGCACAAAAAACAGGTGCCAACCTGACCACTATATGTGACATGGACACGATATCCACCGATCTGCAGGTGAGATGGAATATTCTGCTTAACGTGCATTTCGACTGAACGAATACCACTGTAACATTGCAGGCGATGTTGGCTTGACCAGCGTTCAAGGCGGATGCTCTTTACATCACCATACTTTTGTAGACCCTCCTTAAGATAGACATTATCCACCTCCGGTGGAAGGTTGTAAACACGAACATTGGTATACGTGATGGAAGCATTGGAAAGCAGCACGGTACTTACAGAATCATCCCGATGCCGAAAGAGAACTTGATGACCATATTTAGAAAGAATTTTATCAACCTGAAGTGGGTCCATGAACTTAACAAAGAAAACATACAGTTCGGTATCAAAATAAGCAGTGTGCACCTGATCCGAATGAACACCAAAGGTATCTACCAACCAATCATGAATCTCAAGGGAACTAGGTTGCACATTGCGGGTTGACTTGTCGAAAGTAAAACTAACTGTAGCCTGACGAGGAATAACCTGGGACGACATTTTCAAAATATGCGGTCGAAACCGCTACAAACAACACACTGAAATAAGGACAGAAAGTAACACAAGGTACTAAACAACGACGGAGAAACACTCACAGAAGTTGCAACACAACACGTAAACAACGATAGTCCACTATACGTAACGCTACGGCGGAGCGGAAGACTAGGCACGTCCACACTGCACGGCGTCTAAAGCGGAACAAAATTTTGAACCCGGGACCTCTTGCACCCTAAGCAGGAATCATACCCCTAGACCAACGAGCCCTGTGACACGGCGAATGCCAAATATTCAAGTCCCTCGATGTCGTCCAGGGTGCCCCGGAAGTCTCGTGTACGCTGGCGGGATGGGGGCGGCGCGAATTCCCGCGGTCGGCGGCCTTCCTGGGCTATTGGTACCTTCATGTAGAGCTGCCGCTGGGCTCGCAATGCCTGCTGCTGAGAAAGTGATTGCTTTTGCTGATATGACTTGCAATAACGACTGCGCGAAATGCCGCTATCTCGTTAGGGGTGCTACGGCAGACACCCTCTCGAGCACCCCGAAGACTTCTTGAGCCCTCGGCTGTGATGGGTTCCAGGCTGACAAAAGAACTGTCGTGTGTGCATTCGCGGACGAGAGAAAGTCTGAGGCAAGTTCGAGTGAACAAGGATGGACTCCTCGGGTCCGTCGTTTCCGTAGTGGAGCGGTTATCACGTCTGCTTCACACGCAGAAGGTCCCCGGTTCGATCCCGGGCGGGAACAGTATTTTCCTGCCTATGTCGTATTGTCCTCCAATGAGCCACGTCGTGTGTGGATCTGCTGCATATCCCTTCGTTTTGCAAGTACCACATTTATTGAATTTTTTAGTTACGATGGCAACATCACTACAAGTTGTCTGTGAAGTAAGGTGCACACAAGCAGTTTCCGTGGTGTAGCGGTTATCACGTCTGCCTAACACGCAGAAGGTCCCCGGTTCGATCCCGGGCGGAAACACTTTTTCATCACTTTAAGCAAGACGTACTAACCTGCATCTGCTACCATCTGTACCCGAAACCTTCGTAATCGCCTTCACGCGTCGGACCCGAGTGCCAATTGCTCACATCGAATAAGAAATTCATTTGATATTGACGGCGAGCTTTTTGCGCTGACTCAGCCACTGACGTGCGATCAGTTTGCACAAAACGCTAGGGCTCGTCCGGGATTTGAACCCGGGACCTCCGGCACCCTAAGCAGGAATCATACCCCTAGACCAACGAGCCCTGTGACACGGCGAATGCCAAATATTCCAGTCCCTCGATGTCGTCCAGGGTGCCCTGGAAGTCTCGTGTACGCTGGCGGGATGGGGGCGGCGCGAATTCCCGCGGTCGGCGGCCTTCCTGGGCTATTGGTACCTTCATGTAGAGCTGCCGCTGGGCTCGCACTGCCTGCTGCTGAGAAAGTGATTGCTTTTGCTGATATGACTTGCAATAACGACTGCGCGAAACGCCGCTATCTCGTTAGGGGTGCTACGGCAGACACCCTCTCGAGCACCCCGAAGACTTCTTGAGCCCTCGGCTGTGATGGGTTCCAGGCTGACAAAAGAACTGTCGTGTGTGCATTCGCGGACGAGAGAAAGTCTGAGGCAAGTTCGAGTGAACAAGGATGGACTCCTCGGGTCCGTCGTTTCCGTAGTGAAGCGGTTATCACGTCTGCTTCACACGCAGAAGGTCCCCGGTTCGATCCGGGGCGGGAACAGTATTTTCCTGCCTATGTCGTATTGTCCTCCAATGAGCCACGTCGTGTGTGGATCTGCTGCATATCCCTTCGTTTTGCAAGTACCACATTTATTGAATTTTTTAGTTACGATGGCAACATCACTACAAGTTGTCTGTGAAGTAAGGAGCACACAAGCAGTTTCCGTGGTGTAGCGGTTATCACGTCTGCCTAACACGCAGAAGGTCCCCGGTTCGATCCCGGGCGGAAACACTTTTTCATCACTTTAAGCAAGACGTACTAACCTGCCTATGTCGTATTGTCCTCCAATGAGCCACGTCGTGTGTGGATCTGCTGCATATCCCTTCGTTTTGCAAGTACCACATTTATTGAATTTTTTAGTTACGATGGCAACATCACTACAAGTTGTCTGTGAAGTAAGGAGCACACAAGCAGTTTCCGTGGTGTAGCGGTTATCACGTCTGCCTAACACGCAGAAGGTCCCCGGTTCGATCCCGGGCGGAAACACTTTTTCATCACTTTAAGCAAGACGTACTAACCCGCTGGGCTCGCACTGCCTGCTGCTGAGAAAGTGATTGCTTTTGCTGATATGACTTGCAATAACGACTGCGCGAAACGCCGCTATCTCGTTAGGGGTGCTACGGCAGACACCCTCTCGAGCACCCCGAAGACTTCTTGAGCCCTCGGCTGTGATGGGTTCCAGGCTGACAAAAGAACTGTCGTGTGTGCATTCGCGGACGAGAGAAAGTCTGAGGCAAGTTCGAGTGAACAAGGATGGACTCCTCGGGTCCGTCGTTTCCGTAGTGAAGCGGTTATCACGTCTGCTTCACACGCAGAAGGTCCCCGGTTCGATCCGGGGCGGGAACAGTATTTTCCTGCCTATGTCGTATTGTCCTCCAATGAGCCACGTCGTGTGTGGATCTGCTGCATATCCCTTCGTTTTGCAAGTACCACATTTATTGAATTTTTTAGTTACGATGGCAACATCACTACAAGTTGTCTGTGAAGTAAGGAGCACACAAGCAGTTTCCGTGGTGTAGCGGTTATCACGTCTGCCTAACACGCAGAAGGTCCCCGGTTCGATCCCGGGCGGAAACACTTTTTCATCACTTTAAGCAAGACGTACTAACCTGCATCTGCTACCATCTGTACCCGAAACCTTCGTAATCGCCTTCACGCGTCGGACCCGAGTGCCAATTGCTCACATCGAATAAGAAATTCATTTGATATTGACGGCGAGCTTTTTGCGCTGACTCAGCCACTGACGTGCGATCAGTTTGCACAAAACGCTAGGGCTCGTCCGGGATTTGAACCCGGGACCTCCTGCACCCTAAGCAGGAATCATACCCCTAGACCAACGAGCCCTGTGACACTGCGAATGCCAAATATTCAAGTCCCTCGATGTCGTCCAGGGTGCCCTGGAAGTCTCGTGTACGCTGGCGGGATGGGGGCGGCGCGAATTCCCGCGGTCGGCGGCCTTCCTGGGCTATTGGTACCTTCATGTAGAGCTGCCGCTGGGCTCGCACTGCCTGCTGCTGAGAAAGTGATTGCTTTTGCTGATATGACTTGCAATAACGACTGCGCGAAACGCCGCTATCTCGTTAGGGGTGCTACGGCAGACACCCTCTCGAGCACCCCGAAGACTTCTTGAGCCCTCGGCTGTGATGGGTTCCAGGCTGACAAAAGAACTGTCGTGTGTGCATTCGCGGACGAGAGAAAGTCTGAGGCAAGTTCGAGTGAACAAGGATGGACTCATCGGGTCCGTCGTTTCCGTAGTGGAGCGGTTATCACGTCTGCTTCACACGCAGAAGGTCCCCGGTTCGATCCCGGGCGGGAACAGTATTTTCCTGCCTATGTCGTATTGTCCTCCAATGAGCCACGTCGTGTGTGGATCTGCTGCATATCCCTTCGTTTTGCAAGTACCACATTTATTGAATTTTTTAGTTACGATGGCAACATCACTACAAGTTGTCTGTGAAGTAAGGTGCACACAAGCAGTTTCCGTGGTGTAGCGGTTATCACGTCTGCCTAACACGCAGAAGGTCCCCGGTTCGATCCCGGGCGGAAACACTTTTTCATCACTTTAAGCAAGACGTACTAACCTGCATCTGCTACCATCTGTACCCGAAACCTTCGTAATCGCCTTCACGCGTCGGACCCGAGTGCCAATTGCTCACATCGAATAAGAAATTCATTTGATATTGACGGCGAGCTTTTTGCGCTGACTCAGCCACTGACGTGCGATCAGTTTGCACAAAACGCTAGGGCTCGTCCGGGATTTGAACCCGGGACCTCCGGCACCCTAAGCAGGAATCATACCCCTAGACCAACGAGCCCTGTGACACGGCGAATGCCAAATATTCCAGTCTGAGGCAAGTTCGAGTGAACAAGGATGGACTCATCGGGTCCGTCGTTTCCGTAGTGGAGCGGTTATCACGTCTGCTTCACACGCAGAAGGTCCCCGGTTCGATCCCGGGCGGGAACAGTATTTTCCTGCCTATGTCGTATTGTCCTCCAATGAGCCACGTCGTGTGTGGATCTGCTGCATATCCCTTCGTTTTGCAAGTACCACATTTATTGAATTTTTTAGTTACGATGGCAACATCACTACAAGTTGTCTGTGAAGTAAGGTGCACACAAGCAGTTTCCGTGGTGTAGCGGTTATCACGTCTGCCTAACACGCAGAAGGTCCCCGGTTCGATCCCGGGCGGAAACACTTTTTCATCACTTTAAGCAAGACGTACTAACCTGCATCTGCTACCATCTGTACCCGAAACCTTCGTAATCGCCTTCACGCGTCGGACCCGAGTGCCAATTGCTCACATCGAATAAGAAATTCATTTGATATTGACGGCGAGCTTTTTGCGCTGACTCAGCCACTGACGTGCGATCAGTTTGCACAAAACGCTAGGGCTCGTCGGGGATTTGAACCCGGGACCTCCTGCACCCTAAGCAGGAATCATACCCCTAGACCAACGAGCCCTGTGACACGGCGAATGCCAAATATTCCAGTCCCTCGATGTCGTCCAGGGTGCCCTGGAAGTCTCGTGTACGCTGGCGGGATGGGGGCGGCGCGAATTCCCGCGGTCGGCGGCCTTCCTGGGCTATTGGTACCTTCATGTAGAGCTGCCGCTGGGCTCGCACTGCCTGCTGCTGAGAAAGTGATTGCTTTTGCTGATATGACTTGCAATAACGACTGCGCGAAACGCCGCTATCTCGTTAGGGGTGCTACGGCAGACACCCTCTCGAGCAACCCGAAGACTTCTTGAGCCCTCGGCTGTGATGGGTTCCAGGCTGACAAAAGAACTGTCGTGTGTGCATTCGCGGACGAGAGAAAGTCTGAGGCAAGTTCGAGTGAACAAGGATGGACTCCTCGGGTCCGTCGTTTCCGTAGTGTAGCGGTTATCACGTCTGCTTCACACGCAGAAGGTCCACGGTTCGATCCCGGGCGGGAACAGTATTTTCCTGCCTATGTCGTATTGTCCTCCAATGAGCCACGTCGTGTGTGGATCTGCTGCATATCCCTTCGTTTTGCAAGTACCACATTTATTGAATTTTTTAGTTACGATGGCAACATCACTACAAGTTGTCTGTGAAGTAAGGAGCACACAAGCAGTTTCCGTGGTGTAGCGGTTATCACGTCTGCCTAACACGCAGAAGGTCCCCGGTTCGATCCCGGGCGGAAACACTTTTTCATCACTTTAAGCAAGACGTACTAACCTGCATCTGCTACCATCTGTACCCGAAACCTTCGTAATCGCCTTCACGCGTCGGACCCGAGTGCCAATTGCTCACATCGAATAAGAAATTCATTTGATATTGACGGCGAGCTTTTTGCGCTGACTCAGCCACTGACGTGCGATCAGTTTGCACAAAACGCTAGGGCTCGTCCGGGATTTGAACCCGGGACCTCCTGCACCCTAAGCAGGAATCATACCCCTAGACCAACGAGCCCTGTGACACTGCGAATGCCAAATATTCAAGTCCCTCGATGTCGTCCAGGGTGCCCTGGAAGTCTCGTGTACGCTGGCGGGATGGGGGCGGCGCGAATTCCCGCGGTCGGCGGCCTTCCTGGGCTATTGGTACCTTCATGTAGAGCTGCCGCTGGGCTCGCACTGCCTGCTGCTGAGAAAGTGATTGCTTTTGCTGATATGACTTGCAATAACGACTGCGCGAAACGCCGCTATCTCGTTAGGGGTGCTACGGCAGACACCCTCTCGAGCACCCCGAAGACTTCTTGAGCCCTCGGCTGTGATGGGTTCCAGGCTGACAAAAGAACTGTCGTGTGTGCATTCGCGGACGAGAGAAAGTCTGAGGCAAGTTCGAGTGAACAAGGATGGACTCATCGGGTCCGTCGTTTCCGTAGTGGAGCGGTTATCACGTCTGCTTCACACGCAGAAGGTCCCCGGTTCGATCCCGGGCGGGAACAGTATTTTCCTGCCTATGTCGTATTGTCCTCCAATGAGCCACGTCGTGTGTGGATCTGCTGCATATCCCTTCGTTTTGCAAGTACCACATTTATTGAATTTTTTAGTTACGATGGCAACATCACTACAAGTTGTCTGTGAAGTAAGGTGCACACAAGCAGTTTCCGTGGTGTAGCGGTTATCACGTCTGCCTAACACGCAGAAGGTCCCCGGTTCGATCCCGGGCGGAAACACTTTTTCATCACTTTAAGCAAGACGTACTAACCTGCATCTGCTACCATCTGTACCCGAAACCTTCGTAATCGCCTTCACGCGTCGGACCCGAGTGCCAATTGCTCACATCGAATAAGAAATTCATTTGATATTGACGGCGAGCTTTTTGCGCTGACTCAGCCACTGACGTGCGATCAGTTTGCACAAAACGCTAGGGCTCGTCGGGGATTTGAACCCGGGACCTCCTGCACCCTAAGCAGGAATCATACCCCTAGACCAACGAGCCCTGTGACACGGCGAATGCCAAATATTCCAGTCCCTCGATGTCGTCCAGGGTGCCCTGGAAGTCTCGTGTACGCTGGCGGGATGGGGGCGGCGCGAATTCCCGCGGTCGGCGGCCTTCCTGGGCTATTGGTACCTTCATGTAGAGCTGCCGCTGGGCTCGCACTGCCTGCTGCTGAGAAAGTGATTGCTTTTGCTGATATGACTTGCAATAACGACTGCGCGAAACGCCGCTATCTCGTTAGGGGTGCTACGGCAGACACCCTCTCGAGCAACCCGAAGACTTCTTGAGCCCTCGGCTGTGATGGGTTCCAGGCTGACAAAAGAACTGTCGTGTGTGCATTCGCGGACGAGAGAAAGTCTGAGGCAAGTTCGAGTGAACAAGGATGGACTCCTCGGGTCCGTCGTTTCCGTAGTGTAGCGGTTATCACGTCTGCTTCACACGCAGAAGGTCCACGGTTCGATCCCGGGCGGGAACAGTATTTTCCTGCCTATGTCGTATTGTCCTCCAATGAGCCACGTCGTGTGTGGATCTGCTGCATATCCCTTCGTTTTGCAAGTACCACATTTATTGAATTTTTTAGTTACGATGGCAACATCACTACAAGTTGTCTGTGAAGTAAGGAGCACACAAGCAGTTTCCGTGGTGTAGCGGTTATCACGTCTGCCTAACACGCAGAAGGTCCCCGGTTCGATCCCGGGCGGAAACACTTTTTCATCACTTTAAGCAAGACGTACTAACCTGCATCTGCTACCATCTGTACCCGAAACCTTCGTAATCGCCTTCACGCGTCGGACCCGAGTGCCAATTGCTCACATCGAATAAGAAATTCATTTGATATTGACGGCGAGCTTTTTGCGCTGACTCAGCCACTGACGTGCGATCAGTTTGCACAAAACGCTAGGGCTCGTCCGGGATTTGAACCCGGGACCTCCTGCACCCTAAGCAGGAATCATACCCCTAGACCAACGAGCCCTGTGACACTGCGAATGCCAAATATTCAAGTCCCTCGATGTCGTCCAGGGTGCCCTGGAAGTCTCGTGTACGCTGGCGGGATGGGGGCGGCGCGAATTCCCGCGGTCGGCGGCCTTCCTGGGCTATTGGTACCTTCATGTAGAGCTGCCGCTGGGCTCGCACTGCCTGCTGCTGAGAAAGTGATTGCTTTTGCTGATATGACTTGCAATAACGACTGCGCGAAACGCCGCTATCTCGTTAGGGGTGCTACGGCAGACACCCTCTCGAGCACCCCGAAGACTTCTTGAGCCCTCGGCTGTGATGGGTTCCAGGCTGACAAAAGAACTGTCGTGTGTGCATTCGCGGACGAGAGAAAGTCTGAGGCAAGTTCGAGTGAACAAGGATGGACTCATCGGGTCCGTCGTTTCCGTAGTGGAGCGGTTATCACGTCTGCTTCACACGCAGAAGGTCCCCGGTTCGATCCCGGGCGGGAACAGTATTTTCCTGCCTATGTCGTATTGTCCTCCAATGAGCCACGTCGTGTGTGGATCTGCTGCATATCCCTTCGTTTTGCAAGTACCACATTTATTGAATTTTTTAGTTACGATGGCAACATCACTACAAGTTGTCTGTGAAGTAAGGTGCACACAAGCAGTTTCCGTGGTGTAGCGGTTATCACGTCTGCCTAACACGCAGAAGGTCCCCGGTTCGATCCCGGGCGGAAACACTTTTTCATCACTTTAAGCAAGACGTACTAACCTGCATCTGCTACCATCTGTACCCGAAACCTTCGTAATCGCCTTCACGCGTCGGACCCGAGTGCCAATTGCTCACATCGAATAAGAAATTCATTTGATATTGACGGCGAGCTTTTTGCGCTGACTCAGCCACTGACGTGCGATCAGTTTGCACAAAACGCTAGGGCTCGTCCGGGATTTGAACCCGGGACCTCCGGCACCCTAAGCAGGAATCATACCCCTAGACCAACGAGCCCTGTGACACGGCGAATGCCAAATATTCCAGTCCCTCGATGTCGTCCAGGGTGCCCTGGAAGTCTCGTGTACGCTGGCGGGATGGGGGCGGCGCGAATTCCCGCGGTCGGCGGCCTTCCTGGGCTATTGGTACCTTCATGTAGAGCTGCCGCTGGGCTCGCACTGCCTGCTGCTGAGAAAGTGATTGCTTTTGCTGATATGACTTGCAATAACGACTGCGCGAAACGCCGCTATCTCGTTAGGGGTGCTACGGCAGACACCCTCTCGAGCAACCCGAAGACTTCTTGAGCCCTCGGCTGTGATGGGTTCCAGGCTGACAAAAGAACTGTCGTGTGTGCATTCGCGGACGAGAGAAAGTCTGAGGCAAGTTCGAGTGAACAAGGATGGACTCCTCGGGTCCGTCGTTTCCGTAGTGTAGCGGTTATCACGTCTGCTTCACACGCAGAAGGTCCACGGTTCGATCCCGGGCGGGAACAGTATTTTCCTGCCTATGTCGTATTGTCCTCCAATGAGCCACGTCGTGTGTGGATCTGCTGCATATCCCTTCGTTTTGCAAGTACCACATTTATTGAATTTTTTAGTTACGATGGCAACATCACTACAAGTTGTCTGTGAAGTAAGGAGCACACAAGCAGTTTCCGTGGTGTAGCGGTTATCACGTCTGCCTAACACGCAGAAGGTCCCCGGTTCGATCCCGGGCGGAAACACTTTTTCATCACTTTAAGCAAGACGTACTAACCTGCATCTGCTACCATCTGTACCCGAAACCTTCGTAATCGCCTTCACGCGTCGGACCCGAGTGCCAATTGCTCACATCGAATAAGAAATTCATTTGATATTGACGGCGAGCTTTTTGCGCTGACTCAGCCACTGACGTGCGATCAGTTTGCACAAAACGCTAGGGCTCGTCCGGGATTTGAACCCGGGACCTCCTGCACCCTAAGCAGGAATCATACCCCTAGACCAACGAGCCCTGTGACACTGCGAATGCCAAATATTCAAGTCCCTCGATGTCGTCCAGGGTGCCCTGGAAGTCTCGTGTACGCTGGCGGGATGGGGGCGGCGCGAATTCCCGCGGTCGGCGGCCTTCCTGGGCTATTGGTACCTTCATGTAGAGCTGCCGCTGGGCTCGCACTGCCTGCTGCTGAGAAAGTGATTGCTTTTGCTGATATGACTTGCAATAACGACTGCGCGAAACGCCGCTATCTCGTTAGGGGTGCTACGGCAGACACCCTCTCGAGCACCCCGAAGACTTCTTGAGCCCTCGGCTGTGATGGGTTCCAGGCTGACAAAAGAACTGTCGTGTGTGCATTCGCGGACGAGAGAAAGTCTGAGGCAAGTTCGAGTGAACAAGGATGGACTCATCGGGTCCGTCGTTTCCGTAGTGGAGCGGTTATCACGTCTGCTTCACACGCAGAAGGTCCCCGGTTCGATCCCGGGCGGGAACAGTATTTTCCTGCCTATGTCGTATTGTCCTCCAATGAGCCACGTCGTGTGTGGATCTGCTGCATATCCCTTCGTTTTGCAAGTACCACATTTATTGAATTTTTTAGTTACGATGGCAACATCACTACAAGTTGTCTGTGAAGTAAGGTGCACACAAGCAGTTTCCGTGGTGTAGCGGTTATCACGTCTGCCTAACACGCAGAAGGTCCCCGGTTCGATCCCGGGCGGAAACACTTTTTCATCACTTTAAGCAAGACGTACTAACCTGCATCTGCTACCATCTGTACCCGAAACCTTCGTAATCGCCTTCACGCGTCGGACCCGAGTGCCAATTGCTCACATCGAATAAGAAATTCATTTGATATTGACGGCGAGCTTTTTGCGCTGACTCAGCCACTGACGTGCGATCAGTTTGCACAAAACGCTAGGGCTCGTCCGGGATTTGAACCCGGGACCTCCGGCACCCTAAGCAGGAATCATACCCCTAGACCAACGAGCCCTGTGACACGGCGAATGCCAAATATTCCAGTCCCTCGATGTCGTCCAGGGTGCCCTGGAAGTCTCGTGTACGCTGGCGGGATGGGGGCGGCGCGAATTCCCGCGGTCGGCGGCCTTCCTGGGCTATTGGTACCTTCATGTAGAGCTGCCGCTGGGCTCGCACTGCCTGCTGCTGAGAAAGTGATTGCTTTTGCTGATATGACTTGCAATAACGACTGCGCGAAACGCCGCTATCTCGTTAGGGGTGCTACGGCAGACACCCTCTCGAGCACCCCGAAGACTTCTTGAGCCCTCGGCTGTGATGGGTTCCAGGCTGACAAAAGAACTGTCGTGTGTGCATTCGCGGACGAGAGAAAGTCTGAGGCAAGTTCGAGTGAACAAGGATGGACTCCTCGGGTCCGTCGTTTCCGTAGTGAAGCGGTTATCACGTCTGCTTCACACGCAGAAGGTCCCCGGTTCGATCCGGGGCGGGAACAGTATTTTCCTGCCTATGTCGTATTGTCCTCCAATGAGCCACGTCGTGTGTGGATCTGCTGCATATCCCTTCGTTTTGCAAGTACCACATTTATTGAATTTTTTAGTTACGATGGCAACATCACTACAAGTTGTCTGTGAAGTAAGGAGCACACAAGCAGTTTCCGTGGTGTAGCGGTTATCACGTCTGCCTAACACGCAGAAGGTCCCCGGTTCGATCCCGGGCGGAAACACTTTTTCATCACTTTAAGCAAGACGTACTAACCTGCATCTGCTACCATCTGTACCCGAAACCTTCGTAATCGCCTTCACGCGTCGGACCCGAGTGCCAATTGCTCACATCGAATAAGAAATTCATTTGATATTGACGGCGAGCTTTTTGCGCTGACTCAGCCACTGACGTGCGATCAGTTTGCACAAAACGCTAGGGCTCGTCCGGGATTTGAACCCGGGACCTCCTGCACCCTAAGCAGGAATCATACCCCTAGACCAACGAGCCCTGTGACACGGCGAATGCCAAATATTCCAGTCCCTCGATGTCGTCCAGGGTGCCCTGGAAGTCTCGTGTACGCTGGCGGGATGGGGGCGGCGCGAATTCCCGCGGTCGGCGGCCTTCCTGGGCTATTGGTACCTTCATGTAGAGCTGCCGCTGGGCTCGCACTGCCTGCTGCTGAGAAAGTGATTGCTTTTGCTGATATGACTTGCAATAACGACTGCGCGAAACGCCGCTATCTCGTTAGGGGTGCTACGGCAGACACCCTCTCGAGCACCCCGAAGACTTCTTGAGCCCTCGGCTGTGATGGGTTCCAGGCTGACAAAAGAACTGTCGTGTGTGCATTCGCGGACGAGAGAAAGTCTGAGGCAAGTTCGAGTGAACAAGGATGGACTCATCGGGTCCGTCGTTTCCGTAGTGGAGCGGTTATCACGTCTGCTTCACACGCAGAAGGTCCCCGGTTCGATCCCGGGCGGGAACAGTATTTTCCTGCCTATGTCGTATTGTCCTCCAATGAGCCACGTCGTGTGTGGATCTGCTGCATATCCCTTCGTTTTGCAAGTACCACATTTATTGAATTTTTTAGTTACGATGGCAACATCACTACAAGTTGTCTGTGAAGTAAGGTGCACACAAGCAGTTTCCGTGGTGTAGCGGTTATCACGTCTGCCTAACACGCAGAAGGTCCCCGGTTCGATCCCGGGCGGAAACACTTTTTCATCACTTTAAGCAAGACGTACTAACCTGCATCTGCTACCATCTGTACCCGAAACCTTCGTAATCGCCTTCACGCGTCGGACCCGAGTGCCAATTGCTCACATCGAATAAGAAATTCATTTGATATTGACGGCGAGCTTTTTGCGCTGACTCAGCCACTGACGTGCGATCAGTTTGCACAAAACGCTAGGGCTCGTCCGGGATTTGAACCCGGGACCTCCGGCACCCTAAGCAGGAATCATACCCCTAGACCAACGAGCCCTGTGACACGGCGAATGCCAAATATTCCAGTCCCTCGATGTCGTCCAGGGTGCCCTGGAAGTCTCGTGTACGCTGGCGGGATGGGGGCGGCGCGAATTCCCGCGGTCGGCGGCCTTCCTGGGCTATTGGTACCTTCATGTAGAGCTGCCGCTGGGCTCGCACTGCCTGCTGCTGAGAAAGTGATTGCTTTTGCTGATATGACTTGCAATAACGACTGCGCGAAACGCCGCTATCTCGTTAGGGGTGCTACGGCAGACACCCTCTCGAGCAACCCGAAGACTTCTTGAGCCCTCGGCTGTGATGGGTTCCAGGCTGACAAAAGAACTGTCGTGTGTGCATTCGCGGACGAGAGAAAGTCTGAGGCAAGTTCGAGTGAACAAGGATGGACTCCTCGGGTCCGTCGTTTCCGTAGTGTAGCGGTTATCACGTCTGCTTCACACGCAGAAGGTCCACGGTTCGATCCCGGGCGGGAACATTATTTTCCTGCCTATGTCGTATTGTCCTCCAATGAGCCACGTCGTGTGTGGATCTGCTGCATATCCCTTCGTTTTGCAAGTACCACATTTATTGAATTTTTTAGTTACGATGGCAACATCACTACAAGTTGTCTGTGAAGTAAGGAGCACACAAGCAGTTTCCGTGGTGTAGCGGTTATCACGTCTGCCTAACACGCAGAAGGTCCCCGGTTCGATCCCGGGCGGAAACACTTTTTCATCACTTTAAGCAAGACGTACTAACCTGCATCTGCTACCATCTGTACCCGAAACCTTCGTAATCGCCTTCACGCGTCGGACCCGAGTGCCAATTGCTCACATCGAATAAGAAATTCATTTGATATTGACGGCGAGCTTTTTGCGCTGACTCAGCCACTGACGTGCGATCAGTTTGCACAAAACGCTAGGGCTCGTCCGGGATTTGAACCCGGGACCTCCTGCACCCTAAGCAGGAATCATACCCCTAGACCAACGAGCCCTGTGACACGGCGAATGCCAAATATTCCAGTCCCTCGATGTCGTCCAGGGTGCCCTGGAAGTCTCGTGTACGCTGGCGGGATGGGGGCGGCGCGAATTCCCGCGGTCGGCGGCCTTCCTGGGCTATTGGTACCTTCATGTAGAGCTGCCGCTGGGCTCGCACTGCCTGCTGCTGAGAAAGTGATTGCTTTTGCTGATATGACTTGCAATAACGACTGCGCGAAACGCCGCTATCTCGTTAGGGGTGCTACGGCAGACACCCTCTCGAGCACCCCGAAGACTTCTTGAGCCCTCGGCTGTGATGGGTTCCAGGCTGACAAAAGAACTGTCGTGTGTGCATTCGCGGACGAGAGAAAGTCTGAGGCAAGTTCGAGTGAACAAGGATGGACTCATCGGGTCCGTCGTTTCCGTAGTGGAGCGGTTATCACGTCTGCTTCACACGCAGAAGGTCCCCGGTTCGATCCCGGGCGGGAACAGTATTTTCCTGCCTATGTCGTATTGTCCTCCAATGAGCCACGTCGTGTGTGGATCTGCTGCATATCCCTTCGTTTTGCAAGTACCACATTTATTGAATTTTTTAGTTACGATGGCAACATCACTACAAGTTGTCTGTGAAGTAAGGTGCACACAAGCAGTTTCCGTGGTGTAGCGGTTATCACGTCTGCCTAACACGCAGAAGGTCCCCGGTTCGATCCCGGGCGGAAACACTTTTTCATCACTTTAAGCAAGACGTACTAACCTGCATCTGCTACCATCTGTACCCGAAACCTTCGTAATCGCCTTCACGCGTCGGACCCGAGTGCCAATTGCTCACATCGAATAAGAAATTCATTTGATATTGACGGCGAGCTTTTTGCGCTGACTCAGCCACTGACGTGCGATCAGTTTGCACAAAACGCTAGGGCTCGTCCGGGATTTGAACCCGGGACCTCCGGCACCCTAAGCAGGAATCATACCCCTAGACCAACGAGCCCTGTGACACGGCGAATGCCAAATATTCCAGTCCCTCGATGTCGTCCAGGGTGCCCTGGAAGTCTCGTGTACGCTGGCGGGATGGGGGCGGCGCGAATTCCCGCGGTCGGCGGCCTTCCTGGGCTATTGGTACCTTCATGTAGAGCTGCCGCTGGGCTCGCACTGCCTGCTGCTGAGAAAGTGATTGCTTTTGCTGATATGACTTGCAATAACGACTGCGCGAAACGCCGCTATCTCGTTAGGGGTGCTACGGCAGACACCCTCTCGAGCACCCCGAAGACTTCTTGAGCCCTCGGCTGTGATGGGTTCCAGGCTGACAAAAGAACTGTCGTGTGTGCATTCGCGGACGAGAGAAAGTCTGAGGCAAGTTCGAGTGAACAAGGATGGACTCCTCGGGTCCGTCGTTTCCGTAGTGAAGCGGTTATCACGTCTGCTTCACACGCAGAAGGTCCCCGGTTCGATCCGGGGCGGGAACAGTATTTTCCTGCCTATGTCGTATTGTCCTCCAATGAGCCACGTCGTGTGTGGATCTGCTGCATATCCCTTCGTTTTGCAAGTACCACATTTATTGAATTTTTTAGTTACGATGGCAACATCACTACAAGTTGTCTGTGAAGTAAGGAGCACACAAGCAGTTTCCGTGGTGTAGCGGTTATCACGTCTGCCTAACACGCAGAAGGTCCCCGGTTCGATCCCGGGCGGAAACACTTTTTCATCACTTTAAGCAAGACGTACTAACCTGCATCTGCTACCATCTGTACCCGAAACCTTCGTAATCGCCTTCACGCGTCGGACCCGAGTGCCAATTGCTCACATCGAATAAGAAATTCATTTGATATTGACGGCGAGCTTTTTGCGCTGACTCAGCCACTGACGTGCGATCAGTTTGCACAAAACGCTAGGGCTCGTCCGGGATTTGAACCCGGGACCTCCTGCACCCTAAGCAGGAATCATACCCCTAGACCAACGAGCCCTGTGACACGGCGAATGCCAAATATTCCAGTCCCTCGATGTCGTCCAGGGTGCCCTGGAAGTCTCGTGTACGCTGGCGGGATGGGGGCGGCGCGAATTCCCGCGGTCGGCGGCCTTCCTGGGCTATTGGTACCTTCATGTAGAGCTGCCGCTGGGCTCGCACTGCCTGCTGCTGAGAAAGTGATTGCTTTTGCTGATATGACTTGCAATAACGACTGCGCGAAACGCCGCTATCTCGTTAGGGGTGCTACGGCAGACACCCTCTCGAGCAACCCGAAGACTTCTTGAGCCCTCGGCTGTGATGGGTTCCAGGCTGACAAAAGAACTGTCGTGTGTGCATTCGCGGACGAGAGAAAGTCTGAGGCAAGTTCGAGTGAACAAGGATGGACTCCTCGGGTCCGTCGTTTCCGTAGTGTAGCGGTTATCACGTCTGCTTCACACGCAGAAGGTCCACGGTTCGATCCGGGGCGGGAACAGTATTTTCCTGCCTATGTCGTATTGTCCTCCAATGAGCCACGTCGTGTGTGGATCTGCTGCATATCCCTTCGTTTTGCAAGTACCACATTTATTGAATTTTTTAGTTACGATGGCAACATCACTACAAGTTGTCTGTGAAGTAAGGAGCACACAAGCAGTTTCCGTGGTGTAGCGGTTATCACGTCTGCCTAACACGCAGAAGGTCCCCGGTTCGATCCCGGGCGGAAACACTTTTTCATCACTTTAAGCAAGACGTACTAACCTGCATCTGCTACCATCTGTACCCGAAACCTTCGTAATCGCCTTCACGCGTCGGACCCGAGTGCCAATTGCTCACATCGAATAAGAAATTCATTTGATATTGACGGCGAGCTTTTTGCGCTGACTCAGCCACTGACGTGCGATCAGTTTGCACAAAACGCTAGGGCTCGTCCGGGATTTGAACCCGGGACCTCCTGCACCCTAAGCAGGAATCATACCCCTAGACCAACGAGCCCTGTGACACTGCGAATGCCAAATATTCAAGTCCCTCGATGTCGTCCAGGGTGCCCTGGAAGTCTCGTGTACGCTGGCGGGATGGGGGCGGCGCGAATTCCCGCGGTCGGCGGCCTTCCTGGGCTATTGGTACCTTCATGTAGAGCTGCCGCTGGGCTCGCACTGCCTGCTGCTGAGAAAGTGATTGCTTTTGCTGATATGACTTGCAATAACGACTGCGCGAAACGCCGCTATCTCGTTAGGGGTGCTACGGCAGACACCCTCTCGAGCACCCCGAAGACTTCTTGAGCCCTCGGCTGTGATGGGTTCCAGGCTGACAAAAGAACTGTCGTGTGTGCATTCGCGGACGAGAGAAAGTCTGAGGCAAGTTCGAGTGAACAAGGATGGACTCCTCGGGTCCGTCGTTTCCGTAGTGGAGCGGTTATCACGTCTGCTTCACACGCAGAAGGTCCCCGGTTCGATCCCGGGCGGGAACAGTATTTTCCTGCCTATGTCGTATTGTCCTCCAATGAGCCACGTCGTGTGTGGATCTGCTGCATATCCCTTCGTTTTGCAAGTACCACATTTATTGAATTTTTTAGTTACGATGGCAACATCACTACAAGTTGTCTGTGAAGTAAGGTGCACACAAGCAGTTTCCGTGGTGTAGCGGTTATCACGTCTGCCTAACACGCAGAAGGTCCCCGGTTCGATCCCGGGCGGAAACACTTTTTCATCACTTTAAGCAAGACGTACTAACCTGCATCTGCTACCATCTGTACCCGAAACCTTCGTAATCGCCTTCACGCGTCGGACCCGAGTGCCAATTGCTCACATCGAATAAGAAATTCATTTGATATTGACGGCGAGCTTTTTGCGCTGACTCAGCCACTGACGTGCGATCAGTTTGCACAAAACGCTAGGGCTCGTCCGGGATTTGAACCCGGGACCTCCGGCACCCTAAGCAGGAATCATACCCCTAGACCAACGAGCCCTGTGACACGGCGAATGCCAAATATTCCAGTCCCTCGATGTCGTCCAGGGTGCCCTGGAAGTCTCGTGTACGCTGGCGGGATGGGGGCGGCGCGAATTCCCGCGGTCGGCGGCCTTCCTGGGCTATTGGTACCTTCATGTAGAGCTGCCGCTGGGCTCGCACTGCCTGCTGCTGAGAAAGTGATTGCTTTTGCTGATATGACTTGCAATAACGACTGCGCGAAACGCCGCTATCTCGTTAGGGGTGCTACGGCAGACACCCTCTCGAGCACCCCGAAGACTTCTTGAGCCCTCGGCTGTGATGGGTTCCAGGCTGACAAAAGAACTGTCGTGTGTGCATTCGCGGACGAGAGAAAGTCTGAGGCAAGTTCGAGTGAACAAGGATGGACTCCTCGGGTCCGTCGTTTCCGTAGTGAAGCGGTTATCACGTCTGCTTCACACGCAGAAGGTCCCCGGTTCGATCCGGGGCGGGAACAGTATTTTCCTGCCTATGTCGTATTGTCCTCCAATGAGCCACGTCGTGTGTGGATCTGCTGCATATCCCTTCGTTTTGCAAGTACCACATTTATTGAATTTTTTAGTTACGATGGCAACATCACTACAAGTTGTCTGTGAAGTAAGGAGCACACAAGCAGTTTCCGTGGTGTAGCGGTTATCACGTCTGCCTAACACGCAGAAGGTCCCCGGTTCGATCCCGGGCGGAAACACTTTTTCATCACTTTAAGCAAGACGTACTAACCTGCATCTGCTACCATCTGTACCCGAAACCTTCGTAATCGCCTTCACGCGTCGGACCCGAGTGCCAATTGCTCACATCGAATAAGAAATTCATTTGATATTGACGGCGAGCTTTTTGCGCTGACTCAGCCACTGACGTGCGATCAGTTTGCACAAAACGCTAGGGCTCGTCCGGGATTTGAACCCGGGACCTCCTGCACCCTAAGCAGGAATCATACCCCTAGACCAACGAGCCCTGTGACACTGCGAATGCCAAATATTCAAGTCCCTCGATGTCGTCCAGGGTGCCCTGGAAGTCTCGTGTACGCTGGCGGGATGGGGGCGGCGCGAATTCCCGCGGTCGGCGGCCTTCCTGGGCTATTGGTACCTTCATGTAGAGCTGCCGCTGGGCTCGCACTGCCTGCTGCTGAGAAAGTGATTGCTTTTGCTGATATGACTTGCAATAACGACTGCGCGAAACGCCGCTATCTCGTTAGGGGTGCTACGGCAGACACCCTCTCGAGCACCCCGAAGACTTCTTGAGCCCTCGGCTGTGATGGGTTCCAGGCTGACAAAAGAACTGTCGTGTGTGCATTCGCGGACGAGAGAAAGTCTGAGGCAAGTTCGAGTGAACAAGGATGGACTCATCGGGTCCGTCGTTTCCGTAGTGGAGCGGTTATCACGTCTGCTTCACACGCAGAAGGTCCCCGGTTCGATCCCGGGCGGGAACAGTATTTTCCTGCCTATGTCGTATTGTCCTCCAATGAGCCACGTCGTGTGTGGATCTGCTGCATATCCCTTCGTTTTGCAAGTACCACATTTATTGAATTTTTTAGTTACGATGGCAACATCACTACAAGTTGTCTGTGAAGTAAGGAGCACACAAGCAGTTTCCGTGGTGTAGCGGTTATCACGTCTGCCTAACACGCAGAAGGTCCCCGGTTCGATCCCGGGCGGAAACACTTTTTCATCACTTTAAGCAAGACGTACTAACCTGCATCTGCTACCATCTGTACCCGAAACCTTCGTAATCGCCTTCACGCGTCGGACCCGAGTGCCAATTGCTCACATCGAATAAGAAATTCATTTGATATTGACGGCGAGCTTTTTGCGCTGACTCAGCCACTGACGTGCGATCAGTTTGCACAAAACGCTAGGGCTCGTCCGGGATTTGAACCCGGGACCTCCTGCACCCTAAGCAGGAATCATACCCCTAGACCAACGAGCCCTGTGACACTGCGAATGCCAAATATTCAAGTCCCTCGATGTCGTCCAGGGTGCCCTGGAAGTCTCGTGTACGCTGGCGGGATGGGGGCGGCGCGAATTCCCGCGGTCGGCGGCCTTCCTGGGCTATTGGTACCTTCATGTAGAGCTGCCGCTGGGCTCGCACTGCCTGCTGCTGAGAAAGTGATTGCTTTTGCTGATATGACTTGCAATAACGACTGCGCGAAACGCCGCTATCTCGTTAGGGGTGCTACGGCAGACACCCTCTCGAGCACCCCGAAGACTTCTTGAGCCCTCGGCTGTGATGGGTTCCAGGCTGACAAAAGAACTGTCGTGTGTGCATTCGCGGACGAGAGAAAGTCTGAGGCAAGTTCGAGTGAACAAGGATGGACTCATCGGGTCCGTCGTTTCCGTAGTGGAGCGGTTATCACGTCTGCTTCACACGCAGAAGGTCCCCGGTTCGATCCCGGGCGGGAACAGTATTTTCCTGCCTATGTCGTATTGTCCTCCAATGAGCCACGTCGTGTGTGGATCTGCTGCATATCCCTTCGTTTTGCAAGTACCACATTTATTGAATTTTTTAGTTACGATGGCAACATCACTACAAGTTGTCTGTGAAGTAAGGTGCACACAAGCAGTTTCCGTGGTGTAGCGGTTATCACGTCTGCCTAACACGCAGAAGGTCCCCGGTTCGATCCCGGGCGGAAACACTTTTTCATCACTTTAAGCAAGACGTACTAACCTGCATCTGCTACCATCTGTACCCGAAACCTTCGTAATCGCCTTCACGCGTCGGACCCGAGTGCCAATTGCTCACATCGAATAAGAAATTCATTTGATATTGACGGCGAGCTTTTTGCGCTGACTCAGCCACTGACGTGCGATCAGTTTGCACAAAACGCTAGGGCTCGTCCGGGATTTGAACCCGGGACCTCCGGCACCCTAAGCAGGAATCATACCCCTAGACCAACGAGCCCTGTGACACGGCGAATGCCAAATATTCCAGTCCCTCGATGTCGTCCAGGGTGCCCTGGAAGTCTCGTGTACGCTGGCGGGATGGGGGCGGCGCGAATTCCCGCGGTCGGCGGCCTTCCTGGGCTATTGGTACCTTCATGTAGAGCTGCCGCTGGGCTCGCACTGCCTGCTGCTGAGAAAGTGATTGCTTTTGCTGATATGACTTGCAATAACGACTGCGCGAAACGCCGCTATCTCGTTAGGGGTGCTACGGCAGACACCCTCTCGAGCACCCCGAAGACTTCTTGAGCCCTCGGCTGTGATGGGTTCCAGGCTGACAAAAGAACTGTCGTGTGTGCATTCGCGGACGAGAGAAAGTCTGAGGCAAGTTCGAGTGAACAAGGATGGACTCCTCGGGTCCGTCGTTTCCGTAGTGAAGCGGTTATCACGTCTGCTTCACACGCAGAAGGTCCCCGGTTCGATCCGGGGCGGGAACAGTATTTTCCTGCCTATGTCGTATTGTCCTCCAATGAGCCACGTCGTGTGTGGATCTGCTGCATATCCCTTCGTTTTGCAAGTACCACATTTATTGAATTTTTTAGTTACGATGGCAACATCACTACAAGTTGTCTGTGAAGTAAGGAGCACACAAGCAGTTTCCGTGGTGTAGCGGTTATCACGTCTGCCTAACACGCAGAAGGTCCCCGGTTCGATCCCGGGCGGAAACACTTTTTCATCACTTTAAGCAAGACGTACTAACCTGCATCTGCTACCATCTGTACCCGAAACCTTCGTAATCGCCTTCACGCGTCGGACCCGAGTGCCAATTGCTCACATCGAATAAGAAATTCATTTGATATTGACGGCGAGCTTTTTGCGCTGACTCAGCCACTGACGTGCGATCAGTTTGCACAAAACGCTAGGGCTCGTCCGGGATTTGAACCCGGGACCTCCTGCACCCTAAGCAGGAATCATACCCCTAGACCAACGAGCCCTGTGACACTGCGAATGCCAAATATTCAAGTCCCTCGATGTCGTCCAGGGTGCCCTGGAAGTCTCGTGTACGCTGGCGGGATGGGGGCGGCGCGAATTCCCGCGGTCGGCGGCCTTCCTGGGCTATTGGTACCTTCATGTAGAGCTGCCGCTGGGCTCGCACTGCCTGCTGCTGAGAAAGTGATTGCTTTTGCTGATATGACTTGCAATAACGACTGCGCGAAACGCCGCTATCTCGTTAGGGGTGCTACGGCAGACACCCTCTCGAGCACCCCGAAGACTTCTTGAGCCCTCGGCTGTGATGGGTTCCAGGCTGACAAAAGAACTGTCGTGTGTGCATTCGCGGACGAGAGAAAGTCTGAGGCAAGTTCGAGTGAACAAGGATGGACTCATCGGGTCCGTCGTTTCCGTAGTGGAGCGGTTATCACGTCTGCTTCACACGCAGAAGGTCCCCGGTTCGATCCCGGGCGGGAACAGTATTTTCCTGCCTATGTCGTATTGTCCTCCAATGAGCCACGTCGTGTGTGGATCTGCTGCATATCCCTTCGTTTTGCAAGTACCACATTTATTGAATTTTTTAGTTACGATGGCAACATCACTACAAGTTGTCTGTGAAGTAAGGTGCACACAAGCAGTTTCCGTGGTGTAGCGGTTATCACGTCTGCCTAACACGCAGAAGGTCCCCGGTTCGATCCCGGGCGGAAACACTTTTTCATCACTTTAAGCAAGACGTACTAACCTGCATCTGCTACCATCTGTACCCGAAACCTTCGTAATCGCCTTCACGCGTCGGACCCGAGTGCCAATTGCTCACATCGAATAAGAAATTCATTTGATATTGACGGCGAGCTTTTTGCGCTGACTCAGCCACTGACGTGCGATCAGTTTGCACAAAACGCTAGGGCTCGTCCGGGATTTGAACCCGGGACCTCCGGCACCCTAAGCAGGAATCATACCCCTAGACCAACGAGCCCTGTGACACGGCGAATGCCAAATATTCCAGTCCCTCGATGTCGTCCAGGGTGCCCTGGAAGTCTCGTGTACGCTGGCGGGATGGGGGCGGCGCGAATTCCCGCGGTCGGCGGCCTTCCTGGGCTATTGGTACCTTCATGTAGAGCTGCCGCTGGGCTCGCACTGCCTGCTGCTGAGAAAGTGATTGCTTTTGCTGATATGACTTGCAATAACGACTGCGCGAAACGCCGCTATCTCGTTAGGGGTGCTACGGCAGACACCCTCTCGAGCACCCCGAAGACTTCTTGAGCCCTCGGCTGTGATGGGTTCCAGGCTGACAAAAGAACTGTCGTGTGTGCATTCGCGGACGAGAGAAAGTCTGAGGCAAGTTCGAGTGAACAAGGATGGACTCCTCGGGTCCGTCGTTTCCGTAGTGAAGCGGTTATCACGTCTGCTTCACACGCAGAAGGTCCCCGGTTCGATCCGGGGCGGGAACAGTATTTTCCTGCCTATGTCGTATTGTCCTCCAATGAGCCACGTCGTGTGTGGATCTGCTGCATATCCCTTCGTTTTGCAAGTACCACATTTATTGAATTTTTTAGTTACGATGGCAACATCACTACAAGTTGTCTGTGAAGTAAGGAGCACACAAGCAGTTTCCGTGGTGTAGCGGTTATCACGTCTGCCTAACACGCAGAAGGTCCCCGGTTCGATCCCGGGCGGAAACACTTTTTCATCACTTTAAGCAAGACGTACTAACCTGCATCTGCTACCATCTGTACCCGAAACCTTCGTAATCGCCTTCACGCGTCGGACCCGAGTGCCAATTGCTCACATCGAATAAGAAATTCATTTGATATTGACGGCGAGCTTTTTGCGCTGACTCAGCCACTGACGTGCGATCAGTTTGCACAAAACGCTAGGGCTCGTCCGGGATTTGAACCCGGGACCTCCTGCACCCTAAGCAGGAATCATACCCCTAGACCAACGAGCCCTGTGACACTGCGAATGCCAAATATTCAAGTCCCTCGATGTCGTCCAGGGTGCCCTGGAAGTCTCGTGTACGCTGGCGGGATGGGGGCGGCGCGAATTCCCGCGGTCGGCGGCCTTCCTGGGCTATTGGTACCTTCATGTAGAGCTGCCGCTGGGCTCGCACTGCCTGCTGCTGAGAAAGTGATTGCTTTTGCTGATATGACTTGCAATAACGACTGCGCGAAACGCCGCTATCTCGTTAGGGGTGCTACGGCAGACACCCTCTCGAGCACCCCGAAGACTTCTTGAGCCCTCGGCTGTGATGGGTTCCAGGCTGACAAAAGAACTGTCGTGTGTGCATTCGCGGACGAGAGAAAGTCTGAGGCAAGTTCGAGTGAACAAGGATGGACTCATCGGGTCCGTCGTTTCCGTAGTGGAGCGGTTATCACGTCTGCTTCACACGCAGAAGGTCCCCGGTTCGATCCCGGGCGGGAACAGTATTTTCCTGCCTATGTCGTATTGTCCTCCAATGAGCCACGTCGTGTGTGGATCTGCTGCATATCCCTTCGTTTTGCAAGTACCACATTTATTGAATTTTTTAGTTACGATGGCAACATCACTACAAGTTGTCTGTGAAGTAAGGTGCACACAAGCAGTTTCCGTGGTGTAGCGGTTATCACGTCTGCCTAACACGCAGAAGGTCCCCGGTTCGATCCCGGGCGGAAACACTTTTTCATCACTTTAAGCAAGACGTACTAACCTGCATCTGCTACCATCTGTACCCGAAACCTTCGTAATCGCCTTCACGCGTCGGACCCGAGTGCCAATTGCTCACATCGAATAAGAAATTCATTTGATATTGACGGCGAGCTTTTTGCGCTGACTCAGCCACTGACGTGCGATCAGTTTGCACAAAACGCTAGGGCTCGTCCAGGATTTGAACCCGGGACCTCCTGCACCCTAAGCAGGAATCATACCCCTAGACCAACGAGCCCTGTGACACGGCGAATGCCAAATATTCCAGTCCCTCGATGTCGTCCAGGGTGCCCTGGAAGTCTCGTGTACGCTGGCGGGATGGGGGCGGCGCGAATTCCCGCGGTCGGCGGCCTTCCTGGGCTATTGGTACCTTCATGTAGAGCTGCCGCTGGGCTCGCACTGCCTGCTGCTGAGAAAGTGATTGCTTTTGCTGATATGACTTGCAATAACGACTGCGCGAAACGCCGCTATCTCGTTAGGGGTGCTACGGCAGACACCCTCTCGAGCAACCCGAAGACTTCTTGAGCCCTCGGCTGTGATGGGTTCCAGGCTGACAAAAGAACTGTCGTGTGTGCATTCGCGGACGAGAGAAAGTCTGAGGCAAGTTCGAGTGAACAAGGATGGACTCCTCGGGTCCGTCGTTTCCGTAGTGTAGCGGTTATCACGTCTGCTTCACACGCAGAAGGTCCACGGTTCGATCCCGGGCGGGAACAGTATTTTCCTGCCTATGTCGTATTGTCCTCCAATGAGCCACGTCGTGTGTGGATCTGCTGCATATCCCTTCGTTCTGCAAGTACCACATTTATTGAATTTTTTAGTTACGATGGCAACATCACTACAAGTTGTCTGTGAAGTAAGGTGCACACAAGCAGTTTCCGTGGTGTAGCGGTTATCACGTCTGCCTAACACGCAGAAGGTCCCCGGTTCGATCCCGGGCGGAAACACTTTTTCATCACTTTAAGCAAGACGTACTAACCTGCATCTGCTACCATCTGTACCCGAAACCTTCGTAATCGCCTTCACGCGTCGGACCCGAGTGCCAATTGCTCACATCGAATAAGAAATTCATTTGATATTGACGGCGAGCTTTTTGCGCTGACTCAGCCACTGACGTGCGATCAGTTTGCACAAAACGCTGGGGCTCGTCCGGGATTTGAACCCGGGACCTCCTGCACCCTAAGCAGGAATGATACCCCTAGACCAACGAGCCCTGTGACACAGCGAATGCCAAATATTCCAGTCCTTCGATGTCGTCTAGGGTGCCCTGGAAGTGTCGTGTACGCTGGCGGGATGGGGGCTGCGCGAATTCCCGCGGTCGGCGGCCTTCCTGGGCTATTGGTACCTTCATGTAGAGCTGCCGCTGGGCTCGCACTGCCTGCTGCTGAGAAAGTGATTGCTTTTGCTGATATGACTTGCAATAACGACTGCGCGAAACGCCGCTATCTCGTTAGGGGTGCTACGGCAGACACCCTCTCGAGCACCCCGAAGACTTCTTGAGCCCTCGGCTGTGATGGGTTCCAGGCTGACAAAAGAACTGTCGTGTGTGCATTCGCGGACGAGAGAAAGTCTGAGGCAAGTTCGAGTGAACAAGGATGGACTCCTCGGGTCCGTCGTTTCCGTAGTGGAGCGGTTATCACGTCTGCTTCACACGCAGAAGGTCCCCGGTTCGATCCCGGGCGGGAACAGTATTTTCCTGCCTATGTCGTATTGTCCTCCAATGAGCCACGTCGTGTGTGGATCTGCTGCATATCCCTTCGTTTTGCAAGTACCACATTTATTGAATTTTTTAGTTACGATGGCAACATCACTACAAGTTGTCTGTGAAGTAAGGAGCACACAAGCAGTTTCCGTGGTGTAGCGGTTATCACGTCTGCCTAACACGCAGAAGGTCCCCGGTTCGATCCCGGGCGGAAACACTTTTTCATCACTTTAAGCAAGACGTACTAACCTGCATCTGCTACCATCTGTACCCGAAACCTTCGTAAT